>NW_023270422.1:1851753-1862887 GCF_011800145.1 Mirounga leonina | reverse complement strand
GGCTCCAGAATTTCCCCAGAGGAGCAGTTTGGGGGAGCGGGCAAGTGGGGCTCACTGCTGCATAAGGAAGGGGGGCCAAGCCCAGGGGCTGCCTCCCCCGCATGAGGGAGGTGGTACCAGATGCGAGGCTGGGTCCATGTGGCGAGGAACCTTCGGAAACCACCCTTGGGGTTCCCCCTCTTGTTTCACCTGGGCAGTAGATAGCGGCACAGATGCGCGGTGTAGGGCCTTGCAGTCCTAAATAAAGCCTCTGTGAACAGTGTTGCAAATCCCTTACAACCTGTCTCATTCTCTCCTTGGGAGAAAATGCTAGAAGCAGACCCCCTGGCTCAGAGGACATGAGCGTTTGGTGCTTGGAGAAACTGAAACTCATTGACACGTTGTGCCCTGGGGACCAGGATGCGGGTCTCGTGGCCTCTCTGCTTCCACATTTCGATCTTGCCTGATTTGTTAGGTGAGAATACATCTCACTAGCATTCGGTCTGCAAGCCTTTCATCCCTACTGTGCCATCAGATGCCTGTGAATGTACACGGTGCTGTTTCTTGCGGGGTCTTAGCATTCTGGGGGTGATAGGTGAGAGTTCTGAATACATCAGGGACGTCACATCAGACCCGACTTGGAGCCCATGGTTTCTCTGTTCTGTTATCTGGTCGCTGAGTTTCCTTTGCTAAAATGGCATGGTCAAACCTGTCGCTCTGCGGTGTTTTCTGCTTCCCATCCAGGTGCCCAGCGAGGACCCGGAATGTCTTCCAAATTGTCATGGTTCCATGGTTCCCATCAACTCTTTAGCACATCTGGAGTTCGTTTCGGTGCCTGGCCAATGTCAGCTTCTCAGTGATAGTTGAACGCTCACAAACTCTGATGTCAATGGTAAAGCGGTGCTGAGAATCATTCAGAATCGTGTGCTGATTCTTTCAATTTATATGTAGGCAGAGAGAGAGAGAGAGAATTCATATGCCATAGAATTCACCAGTTAAAGTTCACAATTCAGTGGTTTTTAGTATATTCAGTATATGCTATTTTAGTATATTTTATTTTATATATTTTACCCCCCCTGCCCCCATCACATGCACCCTCCTGCCCCAGGCAAACACTCATTTACTTTCTCTCTATAGATCCGCCTTCTGGGCCCTTGAGACAGAGGGCATCGTCCAATAGGTGGTATTTTGTGACTGCTTCTTTCATTGCATGTACTTTCCATGTTCATCCACACGTAGCATTTTTCTGAAATTCGTGCTATGTTATTGTTGGATTCCACTGCATGGATAGAGCACAGACGACCAACTCATCAGTGGGTGGACACTTGACTTGCTTCCACTTGGGAGGGATGACCAGGAATGCTGCCATGCACATTTATGTACACAGTTTCTGTGTTTTCATTTCTGTTGGGTAGAAACCCAGGAGCAGAACTTCTGGGCTAGATGATACCTCTGTGTCTTGCGTTTTGAGGAACTGCCAAAGTGCTTTCCAAAGTGGCTGCTCCATCCCACGTTTCTGCCAGCGCTGCATGAAGGTTCCAATTTCTCCCCGTCTTTGCCAACTCTCTGTGTCCTCTGTCTTAGTGCCCGCAACCATCTTGGAGGGTGGGGCGTGGTTGCTCATGGTGGTTCTGATTCCCATTTCCCTAAGGGTTATGACATTAGGCATCTTTTTCTGTGCTTTTTGGCCATTTCCGTATCTTCTTCAGAGAAATATCTGCTGGGATCCTTTGCCCACATTTTTCAAATTGGGTTATTTTTTAAAAATCAATTATTACTGAGTTGTAAGAGGTCTTATGTTTCATTTTGGGCCAACATTTTGTCCCTTTCTTGATGTTCATTTAAAGCTCCAAAGTTTTTAATTTTGATGAAGTCAGATTTATCTTTTTTCTTGCTTGTGCTTTTAGTGTCATATCTACAGACCCCTTGCGTAATCCAAGGTCATGAAGATTTGCTCCTGTGTTTTTTTCTAGTTGTGGTTTTAGCCCTCACACTTAGGTTTATAATCCCTTTGATTCAATACCTGTGGATCATGTGAGGAACGGGTCCACTTTGTTCCTTTGCCTGTGGCTGTTTACTCGTTCCAGCCTCATTTCCTGAAAAGACCATTGGTTCCCCCTGAACTGTCTTGGCAGCCTTTTCTAAATCAATTGACCGTAAGTATTAGGTTTACTTCTGGTCTCTGAATTCCCTTGATCCAGCTGTCAATCCTCACACCAGTAGAACATTATCTTGATTACTGTAACTTTGTTGTAAGTGTTCCAAAGGAGAAATTGTTAGTACTCATTTTTATCCTTCTGTTTCATGAGTGTTTTGCTCTTCTGGGTCCCTTTAACGTCCATGTGCATTTTAGGATGAGTATGTCAATTTCTGGGAATAAAAAAAAAGGTAGCTGGGATTTTGATAGCGATTTCTTGACTATGTAGACAACCTGGGAAGCATTGCCATCATAACAATATGAGTCTTCTCATCCATGGGTATGAGATGTCTTTCCATTTCTTTAGATCTTTTGATCTTTTTTTGTCAACAATGTTTCATAGTAATGTGTTTGTGTTTTGAACTTCGTTTATTAAATGTACTCCTAATTATTTTACTCTTCTGATGGTATTATAAAAGGAATTGGTTTTCTTTATTTTATTTTAGGATTATTCATTGCTACTGTAGAGAAATACAAGTGATTTCTGTGTGTGGATCTTTCATCTTGAAACCTTGCTTAACCTCATCATTTGTCCGAATAGGGTTTTTTTAAGTGCATTTAAAAAAAATTTTTCTAACTACCAAATCATCTCTCTGCAAATAGAGATGGCTTTACTTCTTCCTTTCAAACCTGGATGTTTTTGTATCTTTTTGTTCTTTAGCTACCCTGGTTGAAGCTTCCAGTACAACATGGGACAAAAATGGTAATAGCAGGCATAGTGGTGTTTTTACTGATCCTAGTGGGAAATCCTTCCATGTTTTACCACTAACTGTCGTAAGTACAGGTTTTTCATAGATGCTCTATCAGGTTAGGAAGTTCCCTTCTATGCCTACTTTGGTGAGTGTTTGTATTACGAAAGAGGATTGGATTTTGTCAAGTGCTTTTCCTGTGTCCATTGAGATGATCATATGGTGTATGTCCTTTATTCTCTTAAAGTTTTTATTATATTGATCTGTTTTCACATATTAAACCAACCTCACTTTCCATCCCAGTTGGTCATAAAATATGTTTTTCCTATGTTGCTGGGCTTTATTTACTAAGATTTTGTTAAGGATTTTTCATCTCTATCCATAAGGGATGTTGATGTGTAGTTTTGGAGTATTTTTGTTTTTGAGATATCTGTGTCTGGTTTCAGAATCAGGGTAATTCTGGCCTCATAGAATTCATTAGTCAATGTTCTAACTCTTCTTATGTTTTGGAAGAGTTTGTTAGGCATTAGAACTAATTCTTCTTTCAATGTTTGACAGAATTGACCAGTGAAGCCATTTGGGTTGTGGGCTTTTCTTCATGGGAAGTTTAACTGCTAACTCAATTACTTTACTTGCTATAGATCTATTCAGATTTTCTATTTTTTTTCCTGAGATGGTTTTCGTGGTTTATGAATTTCTAGGAATTTGTCCCTTTCATCTGTTATCTTGGCTGGCTCTATAATTGTTCACAGAATTCCCTTATAATCTTTTTTTTTTTTTTTTTTTAATTTTTTTGAAGTCACTAAGCACACCTTCTCTTTCAGTCTTGATTTTAGTAATTTGACTCTTCTGGGTTTTTTTTCTTTTTTTCCTTTTGGGCAGTGTGCAAGGTTTGTCAATTTTGTTGATCTTTTCAAGAACCCATTTTTCCCCATTGATATTCTATATTGATTTTCTATTCTGTATTTTATCATATTTTAGCTCTATACTTTATGTTCCCTCTCTTCTACTTGATTTGGGTTTTGCTTGCCTTTCTTTTTCTTGTTTGTTAAGGTGGAATGGCTGGATTGGTTTGAACCAATTCCTCCTCTTTCTTTGTTTATTTACTATTACAACTTTCCCTTAAGCACTCCTCGACTGCATTCTTTTTTTTTTTTTTTTTAAAGATTTTATTTATTTATTTGAGACAGAGAGAATGAGAGAGACAGAGAGCACATGAGAGGGGGGAGGGTCAGAGGGAGAAGCAGGCTCCCCGCCGAGCAGGGAGCCTGATGCGGGACTCGATCCCGGGACTCCAGGATCATGACCTGAGCCAAAGGCAGTCGCTTAACCAACTGAGCCACCCAGGCGCCCTCGACTGCATTCTTTAAGTTCTGGTATGTTGCATTTTCTTGTCATTCATGGAAAAATACTTTCTGATTCTGTTTGTGATTTCTTCTTTTGCCCTACATGTGTTTTTGAGTCCATGTCTCTGTGAGTTTCCCAAATTTTCTCTTGTCCTCAATGACTCATTGAATTCTACTGTTGTTAGAAAGTGTACTTGGTATGGTTTCCACTTGAAATGTATTGAGGCATTCCACTTCTCTGAGGCCCCCTTTAGGGTCCTCTGGCCAAAGCTTAAGGCTCCGGTTGCTGCAGTCTTCTGGCCCCCTCTGCATTCAGGACTGCATGTGGGCCCACGTGGAGGGAGGACAGAGAGAGGGAAGTCCCCGGGGTCGGTGCCCTTTGGAAGGTCATAGTTCCACTGAACATAGAAGGAAGTTCCCCTCTCTGAGTTTGGGCTCCTGCTGGCCCCTTCACCGGCCACCACCAATGGGATTGTCCGAGGGCCAGGATATGAGAGAACGGGAAAACAAGAAAGAAGAAAGAAAAGGAAGCCCAGGGCACTGCTGTGCTTTCTGGGGATTAGGAGTCGCATTTTTCAACTTGGAGCCAAAGCTAGCAGGTTCCCCTGAGCGCTCTCTGCCTGTGCCCCACAGCTGACATGTGGGTTTCCAGCTACCTCCGATTCAGGCTGTGACGCTGGAGGGAAAATGGCAAACTCACCACCACTGGAGGTCCTTTCAATCCTGGTCTTCTTCCCCAATCTACCCAGCACTATTTTCTTCTGAGGGTCTTCCGGTAGCCGCCCCTGCATTCTGTCCAGGCTTTATAATGAGACACAGTGGAATATACAGGTGAAGTGTTATTCCATCTTATCCAGAACTGGAACCTACAGTAGATTTTAGAAACCAGAAGTCAAAGAGAAACCCAGATTAGTGCAAATCCATTCTTTTTACTGGGAAGATAATTAAATCCACTGTCTGCTGCCTGTAGCCATGTTACCCTCATCTACACAGGATGGCTTCATTACCCTCATCGAAATTATAAGCCCAGCATATCTCTATCTAATTCTGCTTCATTTGAAAGAATTATTCATAGTCATTGAAATTTCCAGCTGCTTCAAGACTAGGTTGAATAAGTAAACTGATGACTGTCCGGGATGTGCTCACTTGTTAAAGATGTTTCATAACCCGAATACTCCAGGATCCTGCGAATTCTACAACCGAGGTCCTTCGCAGATCATCTCAAACCCACAGTCTTGGATATTAACTTCCACTTTTGACAAGAATGTTGACTGCGATGCCAACTCCAAAAACATTAATTAAAAGACACGAGATCACATCATTAGATGCACATGCATTGATTCTCCCTATTGATTCCTTAAGAGCTAGCCTAGGAAGACACAAGGAGAGTTCAGAGAACAGAGATGCCGCAGCCCCCACTTCACTGAAATGCAGAGTTCATGCAATGGATCCTGTTGATTCCTTCAGCATCAAGTGATAGGGTGCAGGAAGGGGGTCAGGAAGTGCTTGCCAGATACATTTTTCCCAACCTGGATTAGTGAATATAGAGTTTGAAGAGAGAAGTGAGCTCTTGAGGGAAATGTGGAGGCAGAGTTTCTCTCAGATTAGAAAAAGGAACATCTGGGTGTGTGGGGTAGAGGCTACAGGGCAGGCAGGGATGCTCCAAAGTGTGCTCCGACCTCAGAGACAGTGGTCACGTGATCTCCCACGGCTGTGGATCCCACCTCAAACCCAGCTCAGAGGCAGCAAGAGAGCTTGAGATCTGAAGGGTCCACGGGAGCTGGCAGGGGGTGTCTCTGCTCTCAGCTGTCATTGCTCCACCTGAAACCCCAGAGGCAGAGACTCATTTTCTAGAAAAAGCTACAGTAGGAGAGTGCCATACAAATGACTCTTGTATTCCAAGCGGCCAGTTGGAGATGAAATTAAGTTGATTGAAAGGTACTGAAGACATAAAACATTTCTGCCACACCCAAGTTGTGGATCGAGCTTCCTGTCCATGACCCTCCACCACCGCTATCATCCAGCCACACCACACGCACAATAAGAAGTAGTAAACAGAGACATAACCTTTGTGGAAAGGAGGATTTTCAGCAAAGAGAGGAGGCTGCCCAAGCCAGGGAGTCTCATATTCAGCCAAATGATTACAGCTTGATTTTATTTCTAAGCATCTTTTTAGCATTATGTTGTCACCTATAATAAGTAGCCTTCTTGCACAAGGGGTAGAGGATCCTAACTGGCTCTGGCAAAGGAATTTTTCAGTCATTTCAGGAGGGAAAGGATGAGGAGCATATGCAGTTCCACTAATGGTTTCATTTTTTAAGACACTGAGTATTGTTTAGGTGCTGTTCTTCTGTTATTGTGTGCAGATTAACAATGGTTCATTCCAAGTAGAGGGCTGTGTTGGGGCGGGGGAGCGGGGAGGGTGCATTTCATTTACTAACAGCTACGAGCCTCCATGATTGCATCTTCTCTCCCCTGCTGAGGTCAATAACCAGCTCTGATATGATTTCTGCTGAATCAGTTTGCTGTGATTTGTCTTGTCCTCTTGCCCAACATTAATCATATCTCCAAATGAGTGTTGGGCTGAAATACAGAACTTATTTCAATGGAGGAAGAATGTATTTCCCATTATTGAATAGCCCTTCATTTTGACTTTCAGCTCCCTCTCAGCCTTTCCAAGGTCTGATCAATCAGTAGTCACGTGGCTCCAGGTCCTCTATCTGGGGGAAATGGGGAGACCTTGGTGGTACTTTCTTCTCAGACTGGGGAATTCAAAGTTTATGTAGGGATTAAAAGGACTTTATTCTCCTTCCCTTGCCAGTGAGATGCATTCTCAACCTCTTCTTTTAAAATTGTCCTCCTTTCTAGAATTCTGCGGGATTTCTCTCACCCATCTTCTCGGGAATTAATATGATTTATCTTAGGGAAAGATAGCTCTGCCCCCAGGTGACCAAAAGTAAAAGCTAAGTTCAAGCAAATAATTAAAAAAAATTTTTTCTCCAAGAGCAACTCTTTTGTTGTCCAATTCGGAATGTAAAGTGTTGCCCGATGCGACCTTACCAGAAGTGAAGGTGCTCCTTCCACAAACCCAGTGTGTGGCTCTTGGTCTCACAGGCTCACGGCCCTATAAACATGAAGACATCTTAGCCTCTAGCTGGCACAAACTCTATTCTCTAGTAACATCATTGATATAAAATCAAGTAGGCTCACCTACTGCCCAGAATGCTGATTTTGGGACAGAACTATGTGGCCAGAAAATGAAGTTATTATCTCTGTTGACCAAAACGATGGACGAGAATGGGCAGAGGATGTTCACACACGTGCAAATGACCGTCTTCACCCTGTGGCTCCACGTCATCTTCCCTCTGTGTGTGTGTCTGGGTCCTGATGTCCTGTTCTTATAAGAACACCTGTCAGCCTGGATTAGGGCCCAACCTGGTGACCTCACTTTACCTTAGTGACCTCTCTCATGGCCCCAGCTGCAGATACAGTCCCTTCTGAGGCCACAAAGTGTGCCTTCAGTGAGGGCGCCTTTCAGCCCATAGGAGTCGCATCCCTGAAGCCCCTGCTAAGCCAGCCGGGTTTACCATCTCACTTCAGGATGTCAGGATCTTAAATATTTCCTCCCTTGGAGTCACCGTGTTGAATTTTAAGTGTGAGCAGAAAGGGCTTTCTTCTAATGAGAGCTGGGATCAGGCTGTCTGGTTTGGGCCCATGATGAAGAAGAAGATACAGAGCAGAGCAGACAGAGCAAACCTTCCAACAAGGTGTCAGTCACTCTGTCCCTTGACTATCAGTGTCTCAGGGTCTGTGGTGGGATTGGAAGACGGCTCACACCAGTAGGAACCCTGGAGCCTGAGTGTTTGTGGGCCCTGTAGGGGATTGCAGGTCAGGCTGCCCCGACTGACCTTTAATAGCCTGATTTCCTCCCAGGAGCTTCATAACTGCGGGCAGGGGTAGGGGATGCTGTCAGCCGAGGGCAGGGACTCCGCCTGCCTCTGGCCTCTGACCATGGAGGAACAGAGGAACACACATGCTCAGGGAATGAAGTCCGACTTCTGCCTTGCACTCTTGCTCCCAAACTCAACTACCCATGCGACACGAACTTTATGGGATGAATTGTGCCCCTTGCCCCCAAAAGGTGCTAAAGCCCTAAACCCCAGTATGTGTGACATGACCTTATGTGGAAATAGGGTCTTTCCGGATGATCAAGTGAAGATGAGGCCATCAGGGCAGGTCCTAATCTGATATATAATATAGTATATTACATGGATTGATTGGTAGCTGTTGAACCAACCTTGCAGCCCAGTTATAAATCCCACATGAGCATGGTACATAATCCTCTTAATGTACTGTTGGATCCTATTGGCTGGTATTTTGGTGAGAATTTTTGCATCCATGTTCATCAGGGATATTGGTCTGTAATTCTCCTTTTTGATGGGGTCTTTGTCTGGTTTGGAAATCAAGGTAATGCTGGCCACACAAAATGAGTTTGGAAGTTTTCCTTCCATTTCTGTTTTTTGGAACAGTTCTGGAAGAATAGGTATTAATTCTTCTTTACATGTTTGGTAGAATTCCCCTGGGAAGCTGTCTGGTCTGGGTCTCTTGTTTGTTGGGAGATTTTTGACTACTGCTTTCATTTCCTTACTGGCTTTGGGTCTGTGCAGGTTCTCTGTTTCTTCCTGGTTCAGTTTTGGTAGTTTACATCTGTAGGAATGCATCCATTTCTTCCAGATTGTCGAATTTGTTGGCCTATAGTTGCTCATAATATGTTCTCATAATTGTTTGTATTTCTTTGGGGTTGGTTGTGACCTCTTCTCTTTCATTCATGATTTTATTTATTTGGGTCCTTTCTCTTTTCTTTCTGATAAGTCTGGCCAAGGGTTTGTCAGTCTTACGAATTCTTTCCAATAACGAGCTCCTAGTTTCGTTGTTCTGTTCTCCTGTTCTTTTGGTTTCTGTTTCATGGATTTCTGCTCTGATCTTTATTATTTCCCTTCTCCTGCTGGGTTTAGGCTTTATTTGCTGTTCTTTCTCCAGCTCCTTGAGGCGAAGGGTTAGGTTGTGTACTTGAGACCTTTCCTGTTTCTTGAGAAAGGCTTGTATTGCTATATACTTTCCCATTAGGACTGCCTTTGTTGCATCCCTATGATTTTGGACAGTTGTGTTTTCATTTGCATTTGTTTCCATGAAGTTTTGTTTTGAATTCTTCTTTATTTTCCTGGTTGACCCATTGATCCTTTAGGAGGATGCTCTTTAGCCTCCATGTATTTGCGTTCTTTCCAACTTTCCTCTTGTGTTTGAGTTTGAGTTTCAAAGCCTTGTGGTCCAAAAATATGCAGGGAATGTTCCCAGTCTTTTGGTACTGGTTGAGACCTGATTTGTGTCCCAGGATGTGATCTATTCTGGAGAATGTTCCATGTGCACTAGAGAAGAATGTGTATTCTGTTGCTTTGGGATGGAACTTTCTGAATAGATCTGTGAAGTCCATCTGGTCCAGTGTGTCCGTTAATGCCCTTATCTTCTTGTTGATCTTTTGTTTAGATGATCTGTGCATTTCAGCGAGGAGGTTGTTAAATTCCCCTACTATCCTTGAATTGTTGTCGAGGTGTTTCTTTGGTTTTGTTGTTAATTGGCTTACACAATTGGCTGTTCCCATGTTAGGGGCATAAATATTTACAATTGTTAGATCTTGTTGTTGGATAGACACTTTAAGTATGATTAGTGTCCTTCGTCATCTCTTATTATAGTCTTCGGTTTAAAAGCTAATTTGTCTGATAGAAGGATTGCCACCCCAGCTTTCTTTTGATGTCCATTAGCATGGTAAATGGTTTTCCACCCCCTCACTTTAAATCTGGAAGTGTCTTTGGGTCTAAAATGAGTCTTCTTGCAGAGAGCATATCGAATGGTCTTGTTTACTTGTTTGTTGTTGTTTTTTATCCAATCCGATAGCCTCTGTCTTTTGATTGGGGCATTTAGCCCATTTACATTCAGGGTAGCTATTGAAAGGTATGAATTTAGTGTCATTGTATTGCTTGTAAAGTGACTGTTACTGTATATTGTCTCTATTCCTTTCTGGGCTATGCTACTTTTAGGCTCTGTCTTTGCTTAGAGGACCCTTTCAATATTTTCTGTAGGGCTGGCTTGGTGATCGCAAATTCTTTTAGTTTCTGTTTGTCCTGGAGGCTTTTGATCTCCCTTTCTATTTCCAGTGACAGCCTAGCTGGATCTAGTATTCCTGGCTGCATTTTTGTCTCATTTGGTACCCTTCCTGAAGCCTTTTTATCATTTTGGTTTCCATGAAAACACCACCCCTTTCCGAGAGGCCTCCCTGACAAGCACATCTGAGACAGTCACTCCCCAATCCCCAAACCTGTTCCAGCCCCTATCCTGTTTCATTTCTTGCACAGAACTACGTGTGGTCTGAGATTATCTTGGGGATAAAAGACCTGAAAGGAAACAGGTTCGAATGTTATCAGTGGTTCTATCTTGGGTGAGATGATGGACAACATGATTTTAACTCGCTGCTTTCCAGAGCTTCCACAATTAACACGTATTATTTTCTGATCAGAAAAGAGACAACAGGTGCTTGAAAACGTGGTCTACAATTTCTGGGCATCTCTACCTTCATGACAGTGCTGTTGGCTAACAGAACATTTCCCTTCTAGATGGTTCTCCAGCAGAATCTCCTTCTGGATGATTGTGCTTGGTTGTAAAAACACTGGCTTAGAATTCTTTGACTCTGTGTCCCTCCAGCCAGAGCGAGCACGACCTTATTAGTGAGTTGTCTGTGACCAATGGGAAGAATCGGAAGTGATGCTGTGTGACTTCCAAGGTCAGATCAGAAAAAGCCCTTTCTCTTTGGGTGCTTGCACTGGAAGCTTTTGGAGAAACCAGGTGCCATGTTAGAAATACATCAGCTC
>NW_023270422.1:1805239-1836753 GCF_011800145.1 Mirounga leonina | reverse complement strand
TAGGGGACATTGGTAGGATCTAGTGTTTTGGCCGTGTAAACAGATGCCAGTGCTCCTTTGCTAGCTCGCTCGTTTGCTAGTTCATGACTACCTGGCTGAGTGATCAGTGCGGGTCCATAGCCCAGAGTGGTATTCAGATTGACACCGGGGTTCCCAGCTTGGCTCTCCATGTAGGAGGTCAAGGGTTTGGAGCATTCATCTCTGTACCTTTCCCATCTCAGGAAAGGAAATGGAAACATCCCCTAGGTACAGCTGTGGTGAGGGAGGGAATGAGTATGTAAAGTGTGCCACAGTGATGAGAGTGTTTTGGAAGGGTGACAATTTTATTGTGATGGAAGTGTGGGAAATAGCTTCTGGAAATTCACACACTCACTTTCACAACCATAACACATAGACTCACACACACATGCCCTTCAACCCACATGCACAAAAATCACATTTCTACATGCCATAGTTCCTCCAGGCCCTGTACAACATGGTCACAGTGCCTTACTGGACAATCTCTCTCACTACTCCCCAAACCTCATTCCCAGGAGGAACCCAAAATCAGGGGGCAGATTTCCTTTTACCCTAGATTTCACCACAAAGAATGATACTCTTAAATACATACAGTTTTCATTTCTCCCAGCACCTATCTGTGATTGGAGAAAATAAAACACTGTAAGGATCACACCATCCTGTCCACTGTTTGCACAGCTCTTTTGTTTGGTGCAAGGACTTCAGGAAATTGGATAGGGTATAGTAGTTGAATCATTGGCCCCCCACCCAAGTGAAAGAGGACATATATAGTGATGCTTAAGCTTTTCATGGGAGATCTCTGAAGTCCATTCTGATCAACAGAGAGAAAATTCTTTTTCAAGGAGAACCATTTTCTGCTGAAGAAGGTGTTTGATCCCATACAGTTTGTAACTGAGGCTGCCCTCTTTCGTCACCCGTTTTGTGTCCACTGTCAGTTCGTAACAGACTTTCAGCATTCCTCCAACAAAGGAGACTGCTTATGTCATCTCTAAGGTGTAGTGCCGGATTTTCATCCTGCATTGATTGAAGAAGAAATCAAGGAAGGGTCATTTCTATCTCAGAGAAAGAGAGGCGAGCTTACCTCAGGGACAGGTGGGGCCCCTTCCTCTGTCCTGTCCCTGGGAAGGTCGTCAGTGTGGCCCTCCACAGGATCTAGGAGATCTTCAGAACTCTGTGTTCTGAATCACCTAGGATTCTCCAGCTACTCTGTCAGGGTATTGGTTGCACTGCTCAGGAATGACTCAGGGAGTTTTGCTTGATGTTGACACGGGGCCACAGTGAATGTATTGATTGGTGAATAAGCAAGGCCTGACCTCCTGCCAGGCCAACCTCCTTGTTGTACAAAGAAATACAGAGGAGAGGAGCAGGAGGGAAAACAGAAACAGGGCCTTGGTTTTCAAGCTGAGGGGATCTCGTCAGTGGGAAATCATCAGTCTCAAACTGGGAAACACTCAAAGCACACCGTGTTTCATGATGCAGTCCCCTGAGCCCTCCTGCCCACTGTGAAGGCCAGCCACATTCCCACTTCTTCCCCCATCAGGGGACCAGTTCAGCTTTCTTCACTGCATATATGCTGCAACTGTATCTGTCCTCTCTTGCCTCAAACACGGGACACCTAGGATTCTCTAGCTACTCTGTTAGGGTATTGTTTGCACTGCTCAGAAATCACCTAGGAAACGTGCTCCAGCAAAGGAAATACATATTTCAGGAAGAAATTAGAAGGAGAAAGGTTTACAAGCTAGGAAAACATCTCCACTAAATAGCTCATATTCCTTTCTCCCTCATCATGCTGGTGTTGCTAAGCTCCACTGTGTGTGGGATGCTAACAAGATACAGGTAAATGAAAGACCAGGTAGGCGCTGCTCAATTTGGCAGAGGGGCAAGATGCAGCTTGAACAGCTAATTTCTAGTATAACTTGTGGCACCACGGAGATCCATCAAAACAGCTTCTGGGGAGAATGCATCTTTCGTGATTGTTTTGGCCTCACTAGGATGGCTTACATTTTCTGAGAGCAGCATGGGCCAAGAAAAGAACCCGGACTTTGAGGTTCTGGTGTGGGATCCATGGACTCAGGAATAAATCAGGAATAACAATATGGGAGTGGCCTTACAATGAATGAAATGAAATGAAAATGAAATCATGTATATCTGCTACAAGTAACTACTAGTGCCAAGTCCTGTCAGTTAGTGAAGATGGATGGCCAGATGTAGGAAAATTATGTACCCTCTTGAGCAATCAATATTTTTATCATTTTTGGTAGAGATAAGGATACAGAGCAAACCACAAGCAGTAAGTTCGACCTAATCATATCCCCTTCAAAATATATAAACATAATTGCAAGGAGAAGTTGACAAAACCGAAGTCCCAGCCGTAGTGGGAGATTATGATACAGCTCTTGTAGAATCTTAACAGATCAAGTTGAATAAAAATAAGATTTAAACAAGTCAGCTCAGAAGTTTGATATGTCTGTTATTTTTTTTTTTTTTTAAGATTTTATTTATTTATTTGACAGAGAGAGACACAGTGAGAGAGGGAACACAAGCCGGGGGAGTGGGAGAGGGAGAAGCAGGCCTCCCGCTGAGCAGGGAGCCCAATGCAGGGCTCGATCCCAGGACCCTGGGATCATGACCTGAGCTGAAGGCAGACGCTTAACTGACTAAGCCACCCAGGCGCCCCGATATGTCTGTTATTTATGGAATGCAGCCATGTGCAGATAGAGAATATATACCCTCTCCAAGGATCCATGGAACATTTACACATGTTGAACAGGTGGGAAAAAAAGTATCAACAAATTTCTAGCAAATGTTATTATACTGTGTTGTTCAACCAATACAGGTCTCCCCTCTTTGAGGCACATAGTAGGATTGCATTTCCTGTCTTCACCCTCTTGTGACTGGGTATGACTATGTGATGAGTTCTGGCCAGTGAGTTGTGAGTGAAAGTGAAGTATGTCCCTTCTGGCCTAGAGCATTCGATTGCCCTTCAGAGCCTTCTTTCTTCCTCTCTCTCTTGACCTTTGACATAGCAACTGGCAACATTTGAAATGGTGGCTATTCCATCAACCTGTGTGTCTAAGTCATCACAGTGAGCAGATCCTACCTGCCAAACTTTGATGGCCATAGAATGTAGGTGAGATAAACATTTTGTTGTTTTAAGAAACAGGGATTGGGGGTTATTTATTATAGCAGTATGATCTAGGGTATCTTGACTAACATCTTCTTAAACCAGTACTAAGTTAAATTTTATTATTTTTTTCTAAATTACATTTTAAATAGCTAACCAAAAATAATTCTTAAATCATGGCAAGAAATGATAAATTCCTAAATAGTTCATGAATTTTAAAAATGAAATTCAAAAATTTTAAACTTATCAAAACAGAAAATAAATCAGAAATAAGAAATGTTAGGAGAGTTAAAAAAACAAACACCTGTTTTTATTGGTATGGTTGTCTATTTAGAGAACCCAAGAGAGTCTACACACAATCAGTAAAACTAGTAGGAGACCCTAGCAGGGCTACTGAATAACAGAGTCATCTACAAAAATCAACAGTGTTGCTATCAAGCAGAAATAACCAACAGTGAAATGTACCAGGAAAAAAAGGACAACATTCATAACATGCAGAGGGGGGAAACCTTTAAAATACCTAGTATAATGTTTCTAAGAAAAAAATTTTAAATTTACTTGGAGGATATGAAAGAAAACTAACAGAGGTGCATCATGTTTATAGCTGTATTGTCTCAAAATCATAAATATGTCTATTCTTACAAAATCAGTACTAGTTGTTAAATTACCAAAGGTCACAACAGACATGTGAAGGTAGAATTTTATAATGAGTGCATTTGAAGATAAAGTAGAAATTATCTAATCCAAAGGAAAGCGAGGGGAAAAAGATGAAAGAAACATGGAGAAAACACAGAAATCAGTGGACAAACCTCCAACAACCAATCAAGTTCCAGAAGAATAAAGCAGAGACAAAGAGGTAGACAAACATTTTGAAGAAATAATGGCTGAAACTTACCAAATGTGATGAAAACCATTAATTCACAGATCCAAGAATATCCAAAAATCTGAAATAGGGTAAACATAAAGAAAACCACACCTAGATTATAATGAAATTTCTAGAGCCAAAAAGAAAAAGAAAATCATCTAAGAAACCAGTTAAAAAAAAAAAAAAAAAAGACCCAACATACAGAGGGAACAATGATATAGTCAGCAGTTGACATCATATCAGAAACAATAGAGGCCAAAAAAAAAAAAAAAAAAAGTTTGGAATAACTATTCAAAGTGGTTTTAAAAAAAGTGTTAAACAACAATTTTCCATGAAGTAAAACTATCCATCAAAAACATTTTCAGATAAATAAAAACAGAGAATTTATTTTTGGGAAGGGAGGGAGGGAGGAAAGGAAAGAAAGAAGAAAGAAAAAAAAAAAAAGAAAGAAAAGAGAAGAAAAGAAAGAAAGAAATGCTCCAGGCTGAATAGAAATGCCAGCAGAAGGTGACCTGGATATACAGAAGGATTCAAGAGCCCCAGAAATGGAAAATGTATAGGATAAATTTTAAAAACTATATTTTTTATTTTATTTTCTAAATGCTTAAAGTAAAATTTATAATGCTGCATTTTTGGATAGATATAATACGTGATGCCATTGCAAGATGCTTATATTTTATTTATTTTTTTAAGATTCTTATATTTTAACAGAAGTAATTCCATTTTAACTTTTAAAATATTTGAATAAGTTAAAGAAGCTCACTTAATCTCTAGAGAAATCTCCAAAAACAATGCAAAGAAACATAGCTAAAAAGCCAATAAATATAGTTTGCTCGACACAAAAAATGACAGTAAAAAAGGAAATGCAGAGAAAACAGATGAGACAAATAGGAAACAAATAGCAAAATGGCAGACCTAGGTTTGTACACATCATGCAGTTAGATGTATGATTAAATTAAGTTCATATACAATTATGTAAACATGTAATCAAATATAAATGAACTAAGCATTCCAGTCAAAACCCAGAGAGCTTTGGACTAGATTAAAAAG
This sequence comes from Mirounga leonina, assembly GCF_011800145.1. NCBI lineage: Eukaryota > Metazoa > Chordata > Mammalia > Carnivora > Phocidae > Mirounga > Mirounga leonina. Next base: position 1,831,696 of record NW_023270422.1, on the reverse strand, counting down.
CAAGACCTCTCAAGAGATGAGCTTTAAGTATAGAAACATGAAATATGGTTAAAAGTAAAGACATACAAAAGTGTATATCATGTAAACACATAACACAAAGAAACTGACAAGGTTCTATTCATATCAAACATAATAGACAAGGAAAAACAATAAGAAAAAATAGGAAAGCAAGAATTTCCACAAACACAGGGAGATATTGCATAATGATAAAAGAGCTAACACAACAGTACAACATCACCATTATAAATATGTACAGATATTCTAATAACATAGCACCAGGACACATGGAACAAGAGCTAACAAACTGAAAAGAGAAGAAAACACCCAACAAGCTATAAATATATATGTGTATTTTAAATGATATATGTATATATTATATGGTATATATTATATATGTGTTTATATATTTAATTAAATATTATAAATTAAATATGTTTAATATAAATTAGTTATACATTTATTTAATTTGTAAATAAAAATTTTATATTTCTACAAATATATATATTCTATAAATATAAATTTTAATTGGATATTTCAGTACTCTCTCAGCAACTGACAAAATAAGTAGGAAAAAACAACATCAGTAAGGATACAGAAGATCTGAACAACACTCCGAACCAACTTAACCTAACTGACATGTAGAGAACACTTCACCCAACAGCAAAATACATCTACTTTCCAGTTGGACATTCACCAAGATGGACCATACATGAAGCCATAAAACAAGAATAAATAAACTTAACAGAAATGAAGGCACATAGAGTGTGTTTTGTGATCACCACGTGATTAAATAAGAAACCAATAATTGAAATATATTTGAAAAAAAAAGCCAAATAACTAATGGATCAAAGGGGAAGTCCCAACATAAATTAGAAAATAGCAATCATAACTAAATATAAATGGCACATGTCAAATGTGTGGGATGCAGATAAGACAGTACCTAGGGGACAATTTTAACCACCTCTATCAGAAAATAAGGAAGTTGTACAATTTATAGTTTAAGCTTCCATCTTAAAAAAAAATGGAAAAAGAACAAATGAAAGAAAAAAATGTAAGGAAAGAAATAATTACATTAAGAACAGAAAGCAATAAAATGGTAAAGAATTTTTAAAAAAAGACCAAAAGCTGATGGACAGACATCATTCCAGATTTTACAGATATTAAAAGGATAAGTTTATAAATATTATGGACAAATGTTGGTCAATAAATTTCACAACTTAAATGGAGAAAAAATTTCATGAAAGACATATATTGCAAAAACAGAATAAAAATAAAATTTTTTAAAAATAGAACGGCCCTGTGACAATTAAGAAAATAGAATTCATATTTGGAAACTTTCCCACAAAGAAAACTCCAGCCAGGCACATTCGCTGATGAATTCTGGCAAAAATGTCAAAATACCAATCCTTACACAAACCCTTTTAGAAAATAGAGGACGACGTACTTCTCAACTCATTTGATAAGGTCAGTATGACTCTGATTCTCAAATCATCAAGAACATAACAAGGAAAGGAAGTTAAGGAAAGATACCCCTCATGAACAAACACAAGGAAATTCTTTTTTTTCTTAAGATTTTATTTATTAGAGAGAGCATGAACGGCGGGGCGGGGGAGGTCGGGAGCGGAGGAAGCAGTCTCCCCGCTGAGCAGGGAGCCCAGTGTGGGGCTGGATCCCAGGATCCTGGGATCATGACCCAAGCCAAAGGCAGATGCCCAACCAACTGAGCCACTCAGGTGCCCCAATACACGTAAATTCTTAACAAAATATTTGCAAATAGAATCAACAGTATGCTAAAAGGAAAAAAACAAAATCCACCATGACGGAGTGGGTCCTCTTCCACACAGGCCGTGGGTGCTGGCTGCACCCGGAGCTGGTGAAGGAGCGCCAGGATGCTAGGACAGGGCAGTAGTGCAGGGCGTGAAATTGACTGATACACACACGGTGAGCCCCGCAGATGCAGGAGGGGCTCACAGAGAAAATGCAGGAAGTTCCTGAACTTTCTAGGGTTTTCTCCAGGGAAGATAAAACCTAACTGAAGCCAGTTTACTGGCTGTCGAGGAGAGTTGATGGCAAGCTTTTTGCTTCACTGTGTTTCTCATGGCACCTTGCATGTTGCAATTACTGACCTAGGTCTGGGTGTCTAATAAGCCAGGCTGGTTGTTCCTGCCACCTTTGAAGTTCATTACTGATAACAGAGTGGTTGCTGGATGAACACCAACTGGGGGCCATGGTGCTATGAGAAGGGAGAGGCGATGAACATCCAGAGACCTGGGGGGAGTAAGGGCTGGAAAGCTGGCCAGAGAAACAAGCGTTAGAATGTTCCCACTGCAGGAGGAAGGAGAATACAATCACTGATTATGGGTGGGAAAGCCTGGGAGTCAGACACCAGAGGGAAAGGATTTCATTTCCAATGAGTCCTCAGTGCTAAGTCGAGAATCAGTCGAGATAAGGAGGACTGGCCTCATTCAATCAGTGGTAAGCCCTACAAGAAGAGCAAGTATGCCCCGAAGCAGGGGGAAGTCAGTGGGTGACCAGCCGCAGTGCCCAGACTCTCAGCTGCCCTTCCTCACCATCCGCGGTGGCAGGTCACACCTGCAGAGCCCACCCCGCCACGGTGTGAGCTGATCCCTTCCAGTACGTCTCATGCTGTCTCCTAGGGTGCTGCTTCTCCACCTGAACTCTGCCTGCCTCCCCAGCACCTCTCCCTCAGCACCACACACAGACGTCTGTCCTGCGTGGCAGGGGACATCTACAGAGATTCAGAGCACAGTTGGGACAGCAGACATGTGACTCCTTAAGTCCACAGGGTCCGAGGGAGAGTTATGCAGAACTCAACCTTTCTCAGGTCCCCAGCTTGTCCCTTCTCAATATACCTTTTTCTTCAAGTGTCCACCATTTGCACCTCTACTGGCTTTTGAAATACACACACACGCACGCACGCATGCACACACTCCCGAAGACAAACATTAATTCCCTGAGGCAGCACCGGTGAAACTCAGAGAAACATTTTCCTAATTGCTTCATAAATTACAGGCTCATTTCAGCTGCCTGGAATAGGCGTTAATTTGCATTGTAGGGTTTGTTTCTTTCCTTCATCCCCACTTCTGGTCACCGTTCAGATTGTGTGCCTTCTTACCTGCTAGGAATAAAATGAGCCATAAGCCTCATATGGGCTATTTCCCTAGCTGTCAGAAGACTGGCCAACATTGGAATCACCATGACGAATGCCTGATTGAGGGTGTAGACATGGGCCAGGCTCTCTCAGAGCCTGCCATGGCTGGGATCCTGTGAAGAAAGGGAATTCCATCTCTTTATTGGACACATGCTGTCCTAGAGACTCTGTTCACAACCATGACACATAAATTCAATTTTCTTATTCCTGCACTAAGAAAAGTGGTTACTGTGGCCACAACTAACAGTCTCTCCTTTCTCTTGCTATTGGGGTCTGAGCTCCTTGTGATACCATAAGAGCATGCCCAGGCGGTCCTAGGAGCCCCATGAAGGGGGCTTCATGCCCCTGTGAATCAGTCCTTTGTGAGTCCCCTTGGCCTCCACGCATGTCCTCTCCCCTGTGAAGTCTGTCTGCAAAGCACTGGAGTGGCCTGCATTGCTTGGAGTCCTCGATGCCCACGTGGCCCACAGTTTCTGGGTGGATATGCAGTGAGACCCCTTTGACCTGAGGAGTCTTCTTTGTCATGTCTGAACCACTGAAGTGCTACCTTGAGACCCAGTGTCAATAAATACAGAAGCCACAGAGCAGACTTATTCCTTTCTGTTCGCTGGTTGGCTTGTGTTTATCCTCTCCCTAGGACTCAGATACAGTACTGCCCTCCATCTTTTGATATAGCCAACCAGGCTCCTGTCAGGAAAGCCTGTCTGCAGGTAACTGCTATAAACCACTGGGTAAAATACAAAGAAGAAGAGGAGGAGGAAGGAAAGGAAAGGAAAGGAAAACAAACAAACAAAAATAGCCCAGAGGCAATAGCAAAAGAATAAAAGTAGGTTGGCACCTGGAAGCATGGGAAGGCCATGAGTGCGCTCTGGTTTTAATGACTTCTAGTTTGACGTTAGAGCATGGGCAGGGCTGCTCAGGAGCCCCTGAGATACCTCACGTCGGTCTCTGGCCTGAAGAAACAGAGAACAGGGTTCAGAGCACTAGTGAGGGAAGTGAGGAAAATTGTCCTGGAAAGGAGAGAATCAGAAAATTGAATTCTCTGGCCACTCTGAACTAAGCATGGGCAGAGGTGGCAAGCGGCCCAGTTAAAAAGCAAAGAACTGGGGGCATCGAGGTGGCTCAGTCGGTTAAGTGTCTGCCTTCGGCTCAGGTCATGATCTCAGGGTCCTGGGATCGAGCCCTGTATCCCTGTCTGGGCTCCCTGCTCTGTGGGGAGTCTGCTTCTCCCTCCCCCCACCCCACTCATGCACTCTCACTCTCTCTCTCTCCCAAATAAATAAAAAAATATTAAAGAAATAATAAAAAAATAAAAAGCAAAGAACTAAACTGAGATAGAATTGCTGCTCAAGAGACAGTTTGATGTCTGCAACCAACCAAGTTAATTTTGATGAAACAAAATATCACGCATGCTCATCAGAGGAAGATACCCGAACCTAAAGTCTCAACAGCAGAGCATTCACAATGATCAGGGCACAAACTACAATCATCTGGCATCTAAAGAAACTAGGAAGTGTGACACATTCTCAAGAGAAAAGACAAACAATGGAGACCACTCAGATATGACCCAGATGTCAAAATTAGCAGACAAGGATTTTCAAGCAGTTATGACAACTCTGTTCGATGAATGACAAGCTCTTAATGAATAAAAAGATAACAATTCTCTGCAGAGGAATAGAAAATAGAGAGATCCAAGTGGTAGTTCTGAAACTCAAAAGTATAATACCTAAAGTGAAAATATTTATCAGGTTAAATGGAAATGACAGAGGAAGCAGCCAGTGAACTTGAAAGATTAGTAGAAACTATTTAATCTTCAGAAGAGAAAATGGAAATGGAAATACCTTGGCAATTAAGATAAAATGGACAAATTCCTTGAAAAATAAAAGTTAGCAAAACTGGCACAGTATGAAAGAGAAAATTTGGAAAGCCAGCTGTATGTTAAAGAAATTGAGTTTTTTATTAACATTTTTCCACAGAAGAAGCTCCAGGCACAGAGGATTTTGACTGGGTAATTTATCAAACATTTAAGGAAGAAATAACACTAATCTTACACAAACTCTTTCAGAAAGTAGAAAAAGAAGGGAAACTTCCTAACTTATTTTATGAGGCAAGTATAACCCTAAGATCAAAATGTAACAAAGTAACTCTAGAAAAGAAAAATGCAGACCAATATCCCCATGAAGTAGATACAAAATTCCTCAAGAAAATATTACCAAATTGAATCAAGTAATATATTAAGAGGATAATACATGACAACCAAATAGGGCTTATCCCAGGATTGCAGGATTGAAATTACATTTAAAGATCAATTACTATAATCCGACAATTTAAAAAAATAAAGGAGAAAAACAATATTACTACTTCACTAGATGCAGTAAAGGTTTTTATCAGTGTGATAAAAACTCTTGGCAAAGCAGGAATAAAAGGGAATTTTCTGGGTGTGATGAAGAACATTTATGAAAAACTTATAGTACTGAATTGTGAACAACTTGAGTGCTTTCTGCCTACAGCCAGGAACAAGGTAAAGATGCCTATTCTCTGCATTTCTAATTCAATATCATACCAGAGGTGTAAACAAAGCAATAAGAGAAGAAAAAGAAGAGTCAGAAAGATCAGAAAGGAAGAAGAAAACTGTCTCTAATAGCCCTAGTGATCATGAGTAGAAGGTCAGCTGAACAAGATGTGGGGTAATCATACAACAGATATGACTCAGCAATAAAACATGAGGAACTACTGACATACATAGCAGCATGGATGAATCTTAAAAACACTGGGGCACCTGGGTGGCTCAGTCAGTTAAGCAGCTGCCTTTGGCTCAGGTCATGAACCCAGGGTCCTGGGATCAAGTCCCACATCAGGCTCCATGCTCAGTGGGGAGCCTGCTTCTGCCTCTGCCTCTACTTTTCCCCCTGCTCATGCTCTCTCACTCTCTCTGTCAAATAAATAAATAAAATCTTAAAAAAAAAAAACAACATTATGCTCTGTGGGGGGAAAAAAAGCCTTATGTGAAAGAGTACATATTGTGTGTTTCCATTCATATGACATTCTAAAACAGGTAAAACTATTTATGGCAGCCTCTGGATGAGTGGGAAAGGGGATTCAAGAAAAGGGGCCCTGAGAACTTTCTTGGGTGATGGTAATAGTGTACTGTATCTTGATAGGTTTTGTGAATTCAGATTTTACATTAAAAAAAAAAAAACAACTGTAAACAAATACTGAGATTTAGTTACTCATGTGTGCAATTTACCTTGTAATGCATCCAAAAACTAAGATGGATTGATACATAAAGGGATGGATAGATATGTGACAAAGCATATATATAGTATAAGTATATTCTATACATATAGATGGTGAATATATGGTGTTCAATGTAAAATTCTTTCAACTTTGCTATTTTTTGAAATTTTTCATAATTAAATATAAGAATTAGTCCTCTTCTGACTGCCTAAGTATTATTATTAAGAATTATTATTAGCAGTAGTTATTGTAATATTATTATTATTATTATTGAAAAGCATGCCCCTTTATCTCTCTCATCCCCAGTATTCATTCATTCAAAAAATATTCAGCATCTAATGTGTGTCAAGACTGTGGCAGATGTTCAAGATATAAAAATGAGCAGGACACCCACCATCTGTGCCCTTACGAAGTGTAAATTCTAGTGGGGCTGGTGGTCAATCTCAAAAGGCTGGAAATAACCTTGATGTATCATTTCAAAAGATAATTTATGGTATATCCATATAAAGAAATACTCTGCAGGCATTAAATTTTCTGTTTCCTAAATTTTTTGATGAATATGTTTGCACCTGTAAGATTTTGAATTGTTTATAAAGCAAAATGTTAGCAAACACCCATTTATATAAGGGGGAAATGTATTACAAATACACAAAAAATACATATTCCCAACCAACCATGGATATCATCACCTTAAGTATTCAGTGGTTAAAGATTTTTTTTAAGATACTATTTATTTATTTGACAGAGAGAGAGACAGCTACAGAGGGAACACAAGCAGAGAGAGTGGGAGAGGGAGAAGCAGGCTTCCCACTGAGCAGGGAGCCCGATGTGGGGCTCAATCCCAGGACCCCGGGATCATGACCCGAGCTGAAGGCAGACGCTTAACGACTGAGCCACCCAGGCACCCAAGTATTCGGTGGTTAAACAATGACAAGGTCAGGTTTTCTACTCCCCAGAGAACTTTTCACACACCTTTTTGAGGCAATTGGTGCAAGAAAGTTGAAATACCTTATTCAAGGAAAGGCCAAAGCATGATTTAAACAGAAGGCCATAGCTAAGAGCCAGCCTAGGTGAAGAGATTGCAACATGAAATACAAGAAGGAAGGACCTGAGGATGTCTGGGTAGCTCAGTCAGTAAAACGTCTGCTTTCGGCTCAGGTCATCCCACATCGGGTTCCTTGCTCAGCAAGGAGTCTGCTTCTCCCTCTGCCTGCTGCTCCCCCTGCTTGCACTCTCTCTCTCTCACTATCTCTCTCTCTATATATGTGTCAAATGCATAAATAAAATCTTCTAAAAAAAAAAAAAAGAAGAAGGAAGGACCTGGGTCTCCGACAAGAGACAAAAGCAAAGGCCAGGGTCAAGGATATCATCTGAGCCCTTTTAGTGCAGGTTGTAATGAAGGAGGTGTCTTGTTTGCCTTTGTTGGCCAGGGAACAGGATAGTTGGCTTCTAAGACTCAGGCTGGGGGCACTGGGGTGGTTCAGTCAGTTAAGAGTCTGACTCTTGGTTTCGGCTCAGGTCATGATCTCAGGGTCCTGGGACCGAGCCCTGAGTCAGGCTCCATACTCAGCCAGGAGTCTGCTTGAGATTCTTTCTCTCCCTCTCCCTCTGCCCCTCCCCGCTTCCCTCTCTCTCTCTCATACTCAAATAAATTAATAAATCTTAAAAAAAAAAGACTCAGGCTGAAGCCAACCCAAGAGAACTTTCCCTAAAATTCCAAAGGCAGGATTCCCTGCCCCTCTGAGCTCTCCAAATAGCCCTGGCTCCCACGGTGACATGTGTAATGTTCACAACCCTAGATATTTCCCTTCCAATGTTTTCTACTCCATTTATCAAGTGTGTCCTCTACCTTCCTCAAGATGTCTGGGTCCATCATCAATTGAGATTATGCTTTTCTGAGAACAAAGTTAGGTTAACTCACTGGAGATAAACTTATGGGGTAATGTGCAAAATCTGTGAACTTCCATTGCCTTGTGTAAAAAATATATGGATAGTGAATATGTCCCTCTGATCTCTCTAGCCTGTTGTGAGCATTAAGTCAGATGATATGGGTGTCCATACTTTGTATGCTGTCGTGTCCCAGCAAACTTTTGGTATAATATCCTGTAGGAGGACAGTGGTCCAGCATGAATACACTTATGACCCCCTCCCAATAGAAGGACGCTCACCCACTCATATATATGTAAGTACTGTGTGTGCAGAAAACAGGAATATTTTGTTTATTTTTAAATGAGAAAATGTCCTAGGGAATATGAAACCTTTGTGGAGACCTTGTCCTCTCTGTACCCCAAAAGACCTAGTTTTATATTCTGACTCACTGAAAGCCTTCAGTAAATGTCTGTTGCTGTATTTACTCTTTCCTGGATTCACCCTACAACTGTGTCTCCCCCTCTGCATTCATTCATTTGGCACATATACATTGAACACCTGCTATATGCCGGGTGCAGTGTTAGCTGAGCTCACAGTGTAATATGGTGGCGGCAAACAGACAGACAAACAGACAGGTTGTAACATGTGGTGGTCCATGAGGGTTACAGATATGCACACAAGGCTTCTAGGGGATATCAGGGGGGTTCAGCAGCTCAAGCCATTTCTCCCACTTGAATCCCCCTCCTCCTGCTGCCTTACTACCCATGAGCCTTTTCTGTTCACATCTTCATTCTTTTTTTTCTTTAAGATTTTATTTATTTATTTTTGACAGAGGGAGAGAGAGAGAAAGAAAGCACAAGCAGTGGGGAGGGGGAAGAGGCAGAGGGAGAAGCAGGCTCCCCACTGAGCAGGGAGCCCAGCATGGAGCTCAGTCCCAGGACCCTGAGATCATGACCTGAGCTGAAGGTCAGATGCTTAACTGAGCCACCCAAGCGCTCCACTTCTCCATTCTTAAGGCTTAGTCCAAATAATTCTTAAGGCACGAGGCCTTCTCTGATCATGCTGTTTTATCATCTTTTTGAACTCTAGGCTCTTTTTTCTAACTTATTTACAGTATGGATGTGGTATGGGTGAATGAAAACCTACCATCTCGCAACTCAGTGTAAGCTTCAAAATAAAAACAGAGCCCTCTGGAGAAATCAAACTCTCCCTGTAACTCTTTTTTTAATGTATCTTTATAATCCATTTCACTGACTGTGTTAGCTAACTCTGTAGGTTGTGCTGGTAACTCTGTAGGTTGTGTTGATAACTCTCTACAGGCTGTGATGGTAACTAGGTTGAAGTGGTAAGGCACATGAAGGAGAAACAAAATAATGACCAAACCTCTTAGCTCATTACTCCACACTTTCCCTTTGCAGAACATGCAGAACTCCTGCACTTCTGAGTTCCCACAGTGCTCTGCTCAGCCTTGCTCCAAGGACCTGAACCAGTGAATACTTTTGTGCACAGCCTCTCAGCTGCCAAACCATGCACATGACTATCTCTTCATTTCCAGAAGGAATGCCAGTGGGCTGCTGTGTTGATTTAAAGTTATCAAATATTCTTTATTCTAAGAGGTAGAGGTGCATTCCCAGCATTTTGGGACCACATGCCCCCCTCTGATGAAATGCAAATGTAATTAATGCTTGACCCCTTTAGTTTGAGGTTGTACAGTTATATGTATTTCTGTCTCTCTTGATCTGGTTTTGTTAGTTCACTAGACAGTTTTCCACCAATAAACCAGAGTATTAGTTGCCAAGACAGAGAGGGAGAAAGAGAGAGAGGTAGGAGAGGAGGGGGAAAGGAAAGAAGGAAGGAAGGAACGAAGGGAGGAATGAACAGATGGATGGATACAGGGTGAATGGAGGGAGAGAGGAAAAAAGGAAGGACAAAGAGAAAGAGAAAAGAAATAAAGCTTGATTGATGGTTACGGCCCCTGGCCTCCAATCCCTGCCTGGCCCCGGATTCTCATTCATATCTCCGCCATGCAGCAAGGCATCTATAGCCCGCAGTGACTTTGATTCCACTGGGGAATGAAAGTTCTGGAGAGTGATGGTATGCCATGCCTCCATCTAAAAGTAGAATCTAACTCCTCTCCCGTCCAGTCTGGGCTGGCCCTAGCGATTTGCTTGACTAACAGAGTGAGGAGGAAATGGCATGTGGAGACTTCTGAGCTTGGGCCATAATAAGCCTTTCAGGTCCCACTTGGGTTCCCTGGAATGTTTTTGCTTGGGATGCTCTCATGCTGCCATGATCTAGAAAGCCCAGCCACACAAGAAGGCCCTGTGGAGGGTCCAGTTGACAACTGCAGCTGAGCTCCAAGCCAACAGCCAGCATCAACCACCAGCCCCAGAGGGAGGGCGCCATGTTTGATAACTAGCCAGCTCAGTCTTTTTTTTTTTTTAATTTTATTTATTTTTCGACAGAGAGCGTGAGAGAGTACCAGATGGGGAGCATCTGGAGAAGCAGGCTTCCCGCTGAGCAGGGAGCCCAATGCAGGGCTGGATCCCAGGACCCTGAGATTATGACCTGAGCAGAAGGCAGATGCTTAACCATCTGAGCCACCCAGCTTTATATGACTCCAACCTCTACCTCCTTCTAGCAGCAACCCAGGCCCCAAATAAGACTGCCTCATTGAATCCAGTCAATCCACAGAACAGGAGAGATAACAATAAAGTGCTGGCTTAAGCCTCTAAGCTTGGAGATGGTTTGTTATGCAGCAATAGATGATCAAACCATGAATTTGCCACCAGCATTGTGGCCTCATTGAGTCTGGCTGGGTCAGCAGGAGCACATTCTGACTCACCAAAGATCTTTTCCTGCCACAGTGCCCCCTTTCTGTTGGCTCACAGGTCAGAGAATCTTACTTCTCTTCCAATTCTATTCTGAATTAGAAGTCACTCAGGTAGCTTACTCTGGCCTGTAGCCAGAGGACCCATGCAGGGGCTAAACCACACCAGGGGTGAATCCCCCAAAGGTCATCTAGGATGGCTGAAGCAGCCTTCTGCAGAGTTCACACATTCGCTCTCTCCTGTAAGCCCCTCTCTGGGCTCCATTTCTTTGGAAAAGGCCCCACCTGAAGAAGGAGGGGGTGAGGCCCCCAGGCCACGGGCAGGTCAGCCAGTCTGCTTCAATGACATTGCCTCCTCTTGCTGACATTTGCACATATGGTATTTTGTAAGATTTTCTCACCAAAGTTCAAGGACGATGAGTCAAATCCCTGAGACAACTCTGGAAATACCGACAGCCAAGTAACACCAAGCCAATGGAATAAATCACCCGCAGTGTTCAAGGAGGTGGCTGGCAGCAGAACTCAGAGAACAGGTGTTGTGTGATTGCACACCTCAGAGCACAAAAGAAACACCAGCTTCTCTCCTTTACATACCAAAGCCTTGTTCAGGAGCAAACAGTAGGTCTTGAAAGGTGATACCAGCCAACCCATGGAAGTTTTGAGTAATACTTAAAGATGAGTAATGATCAAAAAGGATCATGCATAGAGTCTATACCTAGATATTTTTTATTAAAGATTTTATTTATTAATTTGTCAGAGAAAGAGAAAGAACACGAGCATGGGGAGTGGGAGAGGGAGAAGCAGGCTCCCTGCTGAGCAAGGAGCCCAATGTGGGGATCGATCCCAGGACCCTGGGATCATGACCTGAGCCGAAGGCAGACGCTTAATGACTGAGCCACCCAGCGCCCCTATACCTAAATATATTTAAGTAGAAAATTCATAGAAGTGAAAGGCAGAAGACAAATGTGTATCACAATAGGTGCTGCCTAATAAGGACTTAGTATTGTAATAGCATTGTATGGTGACCGCTGGTAGCGACACTTGGGGTGCCAAGAAGGCGTGGTTTAGAACTCCGTTGGAGACCAGGCAGGTGGGCCAGGGCCTTACAAAGACCGTTCTCAAGGTGGTTACTAGGAGGCGAGAGCCAGCCACCCCACAGGCCCGCGGGGAAGTCTGGCGGGCAGGATGGCAGCAATCAGAGAAGGGAGGTAAAGGCTGGAAACAGGGTAATGGGTCCAAATCTGGGCGCGGAGCAGTTAGCTCCTCATGTCCCCCGCCTGAGGTGCTCCCTGGGTGAGAGTCTCTCCACCCCTAGAGGGATCAGAGGTAGGGCAGCAGGCCTGAAGGGCTGTCTTGGAAGTCCAAGTGAATGTCCACGGGCTGCTGAGAGACCCCGGCCTCCTCTTCTACCTGCTCACAGAACACTGGAGGTGTCTTCTCTGGGAAACCAGATAGATCCGGAGAAGAGACCTTAGGTTCCCGAAGATCCGAGGATGCTCGGAAGAGACTTGTGAACCCCTGTACACAGCACCCTGCAGCACCACCCCTTCGTCTGTAAGGCCCGCCCACAAATGGCTCCTCCCACTGGCCCTTAGGGCCTTCAGCTCCCTCTGAGAGTCACAGAGAGACTGGGGAGGGCCTTCAGCGCGAAGGACAGAGGCCAAACACACCCAAAAATGGAACTCAGGGGCAGAATTTCAAAAGCACAATAACATGTTCCAAAAGGTAATATATGATACTACATTCTAGAAATAACAGTTATGTTAGGAGGGAGAAAAAGGCAATTAGAAAACAAGGTAAGAAGAGAGGTCTCAGTGGAAATTAAACATATGGGAGCTTAAATGAAACATGCATGAAAGATTTGAAAGATAAGATCCTCAATTATAAGAAGGAAAACGGGAGAGAAAAGATAATAAAATCAGAGAATTAAATCAGGGTGTGCAACGCCCCACTACTAGGAATCTAAAAAGAGAAAACGGAAGAGTGGAAATTATTTTTCAAAATAAAAGAAATGAAGATCGTGATTTTCCCAGTGTAATCAATGAAAAGAATCCCTCAAGGCACCTCATCATGACATTTCAGAACACCAGAGTTATACAGAACATCCTAATTAATTTCAGAGAGAGAAAAAGAGGAAAAGCTACCATAATGGACTTCTCAACAGCAACATGGGAACTAGAAGATAATGGAGAAGTCTCTCCAAATTTCTAAGCGTTTCCAACCCAGAATGTTAGTTTCAGCCAAATCACAAATATTAGAGTGAAACAGTTCAAACATGCAGTAGCTCAAAACAGTACCGCTGCCCCCATTTTGGGGGAGTTACTGGAAGACGTCCTCCACTCTAATGAGGGAGCACACCAAGAAGAGGAATCAGGAGGCAGGGACCCAGAAGGGTACCTTGGGTGCAGAAGGGCTTCCTGGGCACACAGCCGTGGTGGTCTGGACACCAGGGGGCTTGGGGTTGGGGATAGAGAAACAGTATTTGGGGGTGTGTGTGGGGGTTACAATTTCTTTGGAAATTTTGGAAAGGATCAATTATAGTTACATAAAAATATAAGCAAGTAAAATGTGAGGCAATGATTAATTCAAGGCAATTAATTTAGGAGAAAATAAAAAGATGCACAAAATAGAATATATAATCATAGCACTTAATTTTTTCAGCACTTATTTACTTAACAAAGATTTAATGAGTAACAATTACAAGGCAGGCTTGGTTCTAAGCCCTGGGGATAAAGCAGGAACAAAACAGATTAATCCTTGGGTTGCCTTCTTGAGGGGAAGAAGGACAGGAGAAGGTTCTGGGAAAAAACCTCAGGGTAAGGAAGACGAGAAAAGCCTCCAAGTGTTCAGGGAAAACCTCTGTGTTAGTTATGGCAACATCAGATAGGCAATAAACATTATTTATATACTGAAAATGATGAAATCATAGGGCATTCATCAATCAAACTATGTTAGCAGAGGGGAAAAGAGTAAGAGGAAAAATCTGAACTTTCACTAAAGGAAGTTATTAAATAACTTCTAAAATCTAAAAATCAAGAAAGTATTATAAGGGTGTTATTTAGAAATACAGAAGGACATATAAAAAGAAACAGAAAATTTGAATTCAGTCGGCTCTGGAAAATAGGATTGGGGCTTGGGGAAGTGTGGGACAGCGTGTCTTTGACTCATAGGTTTTGTGCATATATTACTTGATGAAAATAATAAATTCATTTAGTAGAATTTAAATATCCCTGAGATAATGACATATTTAATTCTACAGCTTAAAAGAACACAACCTGTACTATAAATATTGTAGATAGATGGATAGAAACAGGTGATAGATAATTAGATAGATATAGATGATAGAGATAGATAGATTATAGATAGGTAGAGATGGAAGGTAGAATTATCAACACCAAACTTAATCCAGACTACTTACTGAACGCCAAAGGTACAGAAAGATTCACATGCTCATTCAGGCAGAAAATCCACCTTACATACAAGGGAAAAGATTGGGTTGGGCTCAGATTCCAATATTCAATGCCAGAAGTCAGGGAAGCCATATTTATAAGGTTCTGAGTGGGAAAAGTGTCACCCAGGAGGTTGCCCCTTAGCTGTGTTACACATAAAGTAAAAAGACAAAACGCAGATGCTGTCAAGTAGGCAATAATTCAAGAAATCCATGAGCCTTTCTTGGGGAAAGAAAAAGGATGACATTTAGCCAACCAAGGGATAAATCAGAACTATTTTTTTTTAATTTTTTAAAATATTTTATTTATTTGTTAGAGAGTGTGTGTGAGAGCAGGGGCAGAGGGAGAGGGAGAAGCGACTCCCCACTGAGCAGAGAGCACAATGTGGGGCTCGATCCCAGGACCCTGGGATCATGACCTGAGCCAAAGGCAGATGGCCACCCAGGTGCCCCAGAACTATTTCTTAAAAAAAAAGGGAAAACAGTGGTTAAAAATGGGTGGTGAGCTCTGAACCTATTTAAATAAAAAACTAAGACTAAAAAACTGAGGAAATTGTCATTAAAGAACACAATGTAAATATTCTAAACCTTGAAAATGGAAAATACTATAACTTAAAAAAAATCAGGACAAGGGCTCCTGGGTGGCTCAGTTGGTTAAGCGACTGCCTTTGGCTCAGGTCATGATCCCAGAGTCCCGGGATCGAGTCCCACATCGGGCTCCCTGCTCGGCGGGGAGTCTGCTTCTCCCTCTGACCCTCCCCCCTCTCGTGCTCTCTCTCTCTCATTCTCTCTCTCAAATAAATAAATAAAATCTTTAAAAAAAAAAATCAGGACATATTTTTTAAAAAAATGGTGCAAGGCCCCCAGGTGTGCTAATGTCCCCATATTTCTGAGCAAGGAATCAACAGAAAATGTCTCAAGTTGAAATAGGCATAAAAGCATAAACAAACTAACCCTTTTTAAATTTGAGAGGAATTGGGGCACCTGGGTGGCTCAGTCGGTTAAGCGTCATGCCTTCAGCTCATGATCCCAGCGTCCTGGGATTGAGTCCCACGTCAGGCTCCTTGCTCAGCGGGGACCACCTTCTCCCTCTCCCTCTGCCTGCTGCTCCCCCTGCTTGTGATCTCTCTCTCTCTGACAAATAAATAAATAAAATATTAAAAAAAATTTTGAGAGGAATCTTCTAGAAATGAATCTCTCTTGTGAAGAAACATTTATCTGAATTTCAAAATTCCCTTTCTTCTCTTTCACTAATTTCCATGAAGATTGTTACAATTTTATTTTAACATAGTAAATAAGATCCCATCCTGTAAAATAATGTGCATATTTTTATACTTTCACCAGTTTGTACAGAGAGGACTGGCCTGATCATCACGAAAGAAACATCTATTTCTGAGTAAGATTAAGAATTTGGTTTTGTTTTTTCCTTGTACTTTTGGGTTGCTTGCTGTGCTTTGTTTTTTTCAATAAACAAAACGTTATGTCCATAAAACAAAACCCAAAAGGAAATATTTACTGACTAGTAGTTATTTTGTGTATGACCTTGGCCACACGTAAGCACCGTGGAAAATAGAGGAGGTACCTGGAGTCCTTCTGTGCAGTCTGGTTAGAGACAGAATTGGTGGTGGTGATGATGATGGGATCAGTATACAGAGATAAATAGATGAGAAATAATATAGATGCATGATGCACACACACATCAATAGTCAGCCCAATGGATATAGAAATACAGCACAGCACAGCAATGCATAACCCAAACACCTTCCTTTTGCATAGATTTGCTCAGTAAGGAAAATAAAAGCAGAAAGGTTTTCTGGATGTTACCATATTGTCTAACTCAGGGAGAGAAAAATCCCCCTGCATGGGGGCTGTGGTTTGTGAAGATACCACTCTAGATCCTTCATTCATAAACCCCATGTCGTATTTGAATAAAATGTTATGGTAAGATTCAAACTGGATATACTGGGTAGTTTTGATAAAGATGATTTTTTTTAAAGATTTTATTTATTTATTTGAGAGAGAGAGAATGAGAGCACATGAGAGGAGGGAGGGTCAGAGGGAGAAGCAGACTCCCCGCCGAGCAGCTCCCCGCCGAGCAGGGAGCCCGATGTGCGACTCGATCCCGGGACTCCAGGATCATGACCTGAGCCGAAGACAGTTGCTTAACCAACTGAGCCACCCAGGCGCCCTTGATAAAGATTCTTAAAAGATTGTTAGACCTGTGCAAATTGAAGGGGAAATGGCCATTGTTCTTTGTAGCTAAGTTAACGCATGTGTAAAGCCTAGTTTTTCAGACTAAGGGGCCATTACAACTGATCGCCACCCTTCACCTATGAGAGACAGAGCCAGGACCTAAGGGCTACAGGCAGGTGCTGAGGAGGCCACTGTGCTAAGGTCCCAGCCATACACCCAGGTGTTCTTGACCTTGCCTCAGAAGGCAGAGAGCATGGCTTTCACGGTCACCCAGGCCAGCCCAGCTTCACTGTGGGAGGGGACCATGCAAGGGCGTGAGTACCGAAGGGCAAGGGCCTTGGCGAGGCACCTGGGAGGCTGCATTCCCAGTGTTAAAAGCAGAACTTCTCTGGGAGCTCTGAGAGGGGCAGGGAGAAGTGATTGGAGAAAAGCCTAAGATTTTGCGGTTGTGTAGGCCCCTGTAAGAAGTCGTGGTGCTCGGCCACTGTTGCTAATATGAGGACATTTGCACCCCAAAGCCGGAGAGGACTGGGGATGGTCAGTCACCCTCAAGGTGAAGGCCACATGTCATTCATCTCTGTACTCCCTGCACGGAGCATGTTGCCCGGAACATGGGAAGTATTTCTAGGGTGTTTGTGAAATGAACCATTGAGTGAGTTGAAGGAAGCATTTCTGGACATTTGACAAGGACTCTTTATTACCAGGCTTGGAGAGAAATGGGGCTGGAGTGGGGCGGGGGAGGAAGGCACACCACTCCAAAGCTCACAGCCTGATGGGAGCAAGAATGGGGGGCCTCCGGGGGCTGCCTCACCATCGTCTATGCTCTGCCAGCCACCAGGGAAGCCAAAGCCAAACGCTACTGCACACCCACTTCTGGGGCCCTTACACTTGCTCCTGACCTTGCCAACCCGGACAGTGAGGAGACAGGGATGAGGCTGATCCCTGGGTGCACACTGCGGTGAACCGTAGTACCCACATGATATAGAGGCATGAGGCCTGACTCCTGTGTTTCAGCCGTGTCACTGCACAGCCAGCCTGTGAGTGGGGGGCAGCCTCTTGGAGATCACCTGTTGTCAGAGAGGGGGTCCTGGAACACTCCCAGCAGGAAGGGAGGTCAGCATCAAAGTGAGTCTGTGTACCTCTGATTGAGGACAAGAAAGCTCAATATTATATTTAAAAAGTTACCTAATAGCAGAGTAAAGCATGAAGTGGCTTAAGTCACATCAAGCTCTATGCTTGGCCATTGTTTATTTCCCAGCCCGCTGGGCATCTGGAGCCACATCCTTGGCTTGAAATGTGCAGCCAGCAACACACATCCTGATCCGCCCCCACACAAGGACCCTGAGCATCTGCACCTGCAATCCATCTGCCGCTCCAGCAGGGTCGATAGAAAATGGTGCTGCCCCTTCACAGAGCAGGGACTGATTTGTAGCAGGGACTAATTCTGACTCTAGCAGAGGCAGGTCAGTGGCTTGGGCAAGAGCGTGGCCAGTGGTGACTGAAGACAGAACTATGGTGCCTTCCTGAACCTGCAGAAATTTCCCTCCATCCTCAGTGCTGGCTTCCTAGGAAATCTGTGTGGAGGGCTGTGTGCTCCTAGGAGAGCTGGGGAGGCTCTCCTGCCCCCACTGGCACCCACATTCTCCTAGATGTAGACACACCCTGCGCCTTCCAGCTCCCCACAGCCAGTTTCAACAAAGTAATCAGTTTGGACCCAGTGAAGCTGAATTCTTTAGCTCAGAGGTAAAATGAACCCAGATTTTCCTGGTGACCGCATGAGCCTGGATACGCTGGGAACACACATTATTCTGGCCTCTGCCCAGCCTAGGGGTCACAGGTCCAGCTTTTCTTTCCCTGGTGAAGGGGTAGGAACAAAACGGCCCCCAAATGACCCAAAGAGAGGTCCAGTCTCAGCTGGGAGGTGTGAGTGTGCAGACGTGCAGCTGCCTTCCTGTGCCACCTCTGGGGCCTCCGTCTTGCTATGCATAGATGATGAATATCATTGAATTTCTCCAGGAAGGTCTCTTGAAAAAAGCGATCCCCTCCCCCCTGCTCCCCAGCCTCATACCTGCAACTCAAATGCAGCCAAGCCCAGAGGTCACACAGTGCCTCACACTCCCAGAGTGGGCTGGGCAGAGTACTGGAGGGGCCAGACCTTGGGTGACCTCAGGGCCATTCCACCTACAGCTCTGCTCTGGGCCCCACTCCCAGGAGCTCAAGTGCCACCTCACCAGCGTGGGCCTCTGTGGTCTAGGGTTCCAGGAATCCTGAGTTCCTGTGGTCTAAACGCTGATCTTCTGGCCCTGCATCCAAGCTGGACAGCTGCCTGGTCCCAGCAGTCAGGACAGATCCAGATTGCATGGGACCTGAAGCTTATACTTTTTGGAAGAGCCTTCCTTAAGAAAAATTGGAATACAAAATTAGGTTTGAAGTGCCTGTTTATTTAGAAGGAGAAAGAAACCACAGCATTCTAAAAATGTTGAAAGCTGGCAAATACATAAACATCACAAAATGCAGGAAGAATATTTTTAATTAACTTACTCTCTGTTGTAATTTTATAATAACTTTCTGAATACTCTTGGGTTTCATATTCCTTGGTCTTTTTCTTTTATGACAGTGGTTTTATAAGATCATCTTTCTATAAAGAGAATAGTTCAACTTTTCTATAAGATGATTGAATGAAATTTGTTTTCTAGTGTTGATAATTCAGGAACGTTTCTTTTGTGTTAATAGCTCATTATTGGTATTACAGTGTATTGAATTTTTGTCAAATTTAGGGAAACCTCTATGATGTTTCTTCTACCTGTTAACCTTAAGACTTCAGGACAATTCAAATTTTCATAAATATGTTTTAAAATAGCAAACTCATAACCAGTTTGTAATTGCTGTTTGCACTGTAATGGTGCATTACAAATTCTATTGGTGTTTTGATAAGTCAGCAAGAAACCCACATCTCTCTCCAGTGTGTTAACATGCTTCACTCCTCTTCATTCACGGCTGCCTCTCTGCTAACTTCTCCCCCTGCTTCCCTCATGCCCGGGGAGGTGGTGTTGTCCAGAGTCTCCCCTACCAACCTCATGCACACAAATCCCCAGCTCAGAGTTGGTTTCTGGAGAACCAACATATACTGGGCTGAGTATTTCCCCCCAAATTCATATCCACCCACAGAGCCTCAGAATGGGCCTTATTTGGAAACAGGGTCTTTGCAGATGTGATTAGTTAAGATCAGGCCACATTGGATCAGGCTGGGTCCCAAACTCATGACTGGTGTCCTCACCTTCAAGAAAAGAGGAGGAGATAGGCACAGAGAGATGAAGGCCATGGGAGGATGGAGGCAGAAACCATGAGGCAGCCACAAGCCGAAGAACACCAAAGATCTCCAGGAGCCCCAGAAGCTGAGAAAGAGCAACAGAGAATTCTCTCCTAGAGCCTTCAGAAAAAGGCAGCCCACTGACACCCTGGTCTGGGGCTTCTGGCCTCTAGAATGGGGAGGGAATAAATTCCCCTTGTTTGGAGCACCCAGTTTACAGTATTTTGTCACAGCAGCCCCAGGAAGCTAGGAAACAGTCCCTGTAGCTGGACCCCACTCCTCACATGTGGTGGGGAAGAGAGGCCGGAATTGAAAGACTGTCCTACCCAATTATATTTAAAATATCTTATAAACACTTACGTGAACACATGGTTAGGCCTCCTGAAAGGCCCTGAAACATAAGCTGCTTCCAGAACCAAGCCTCGGCCCCTCTGCCTGGGAACGAAGTGCCCCTCTCCAAGGAGCATCCATGGGAAGTGCAGATCATAGGTGGGACACTGGGGTTGTCAGGTCTCACATGACGTCCTTCAAATGTAGCCCTCCACACACACAGACGCTCAGAGTGCACAAGTGAGTGAGGGAATGAAAAAGCAATTCGCATGGAGAGCAAAGAATTGGACCACATGGTACAGCGGATTCAGACGAATGCCAGTAAGTGCCCATGAGCAAAGGCTCCCGGAGTTAAGGGACAAGGGCAGACGTGGATAGTAGACACTGCATGCTTCATGGGAAAGGCAGCAGAAGAGAAGGACCTTAAAAATCATAAAGGTTTTTGTTTTTGTTTTAGAGATGGAAGGGGGAGGGGCAAGGGGAAAGGGAGAGAGAGAAACTTAAGCAGCCTCCATGCTCAGCATGGAGCCTGACTCGGGGCTTGATCTCACGACCCTGAGATCACGACCTGAGCCTAAACCAAGGGTCAGACGATCAACTGACTGAGCCACCCAGGTACCGCAAAAGATCATAAAGTTTTAACCAAGGGTGTTGAGACCTTTCCTCCAGCCTGACCCACAACAGGTCACTCTGTAGGATCCTGGAGCCCCTTTTTGGGCCGCGGACTTCACAGCCGACCTCCTGTAACCATTGACTTTGAGAAGTCTGGCATGATGCTTGGCGTCAACCTTACTTCCCCTTCCAGGTGCAGTAAGTGTGTATGAGACCTGAGAAATGAAATGTTTCTACCTGCGAACCAGAGGAAAGAAATTAAAGCCAACCTGAAGGAAAGAGGGCATCAGTCATTTCATCATAAATCCTGACTCTTCCACATTTAGGGGCCTTGAATGCACCTGGGCACAGCCCCCCTTTTCACAGCAGAGGGAAATGAGACCCAGGGGTGCAATGGTCTGGCCACAGTCACTGCTGTAGTATAGTCACTCTGCCGCAAGCCCCCGCACAAAGCCACTGCCTTCCTGCCACACCAGGCTGCCCTGTGACACTAAATCATGGCTCTGCTATTAATCACTGCTATTGATTAACCAGGGGAGAAATAATCCATTGTGAGCCTAATTTACCCTGTATGAACTAGCTTGAAAGGTGACATCAGAAGCTAGATCTCCACAATTAAGCAATGTGCGAAATGAAGCCACACAAGAACGTTAACAACAACAAAAAAGAAAGTCAATTGTTTCAGAAAGTCAATTATTTCAAACCAGTATATTTGAACTCTCCTTGTTTCAAACAATTATTCAGGCACCATGAAAACACAGTTTGAATGCTCTAATTCATTTCACTGATTGAGCTGAAACTTAAATATTTTCACTAAGTTGGGCACTTATTTGACTAAACTCATTGCCTGTACTTTGTTTTTGACATCAAGAATGCTCGGCTTCACTGTTGGGTCAGGATAAGGGGGCGCAGGGGTCAGGACGGGGTAATACTTAATATGCACTCGCCTGGGTCCAGAGGGGCTTGATTTCTTTTTTTTTTTTAATTTTTTAAATTTTATTATGTTATGTTAGTCACCATACAATACATCATTGGTTTTTGATGTGGTGATCCACAATCCATTGTTTTCGTATAACACCCAGTGCTCCATGCAATACGTGCCCTCCTTAATACCCATCACCGGGCTAACACATGCCACCTCCTCCCTCCCCTCTAAAACCCTGTTTGTTTCTCAGAGTCCATTGTCTCTCATGGTTCATCTCTCCCTCTGATTTCCCCCCCTTCATTTTTCCCTTCCTTCTCCTAATGTCCTCCATGCTATTCCTTATGTTCCACAAATAAGTGAAACCATATGATAATTAACTTTCTCTGCTTGACTTATTTCACTTAGCATAATCTCCTCCAGTCCCATACATGTTGATGTAAAAGTTGGGTATTCATCCTTTCTGATGGCTGAGTAATATTCCATTGTATATATGGACCACATCTTCCTTATCCATTCATCTGTTGAAGGGCATTTCGGCTCTTTCTGCAGTTTGGCTATTGCAGACGTTGCTGCTATGAGCATTGGGGTGCATGTGGCCCTTCTTTTCACTACATCTGTGTCTTTGGGACAAATACCCAGGAGTGCAATTGCTGGGTCATAGGGTAGGTCTATTTTTAATTTTCTGAGGAACCTCCACACTATTTTCCAAAATGGCTGTACCAACTTGCATTCCCACCAACAGTGTAAGAGGGTTCCCCTTTCTCCACAACCTCTCCAACATTTGTTGTTTCTTTCCCTGTCCATTTTGGCCATTCTAACTGATGTAAGGTGGTATCTCAATGTGGTTTTGATTTGAATTTCCCTGATAGCAAATGATGATGAACATTTTTACATGTGTCTGTTAGCCATTTCTATGTCTTCTTCAGAGAAGTGTCTTTTCATGTCTTCTGCCCATTTTTTGACTTGATTATTTGTTTTTTGGGTGTTGAGTTTGAGAAGTTCTTTATAGATCTTGGATACCAGCCCTTTATCTGTAGTGTCATTTGCAAATATCTTCTCCCATTCTGTGGGTTGCCTCTTTGTTTTGTTGACTGTTTCCTTTGCTGTGCAGAAGATTTTTATCTTGATGAAGTCCCCAAAGGTCATTTCTGCTTTTGTTTCACTAGCTTTTGGAGATGTATGTTGAAAGAAGTTGCTGTGGCCGATGTCAAAGAGGTTACTGCCTATGTTCTCCTCTAGGATTTTGATGGATTCCTGTCTCACATTGAGGTCTTTTATCCATTTTGAGTTTATCTTTGTGTATGGTGTTAGAGAATGGTCGAGTTTCATTCTTCTGCATGTGGCTGTCCAATTTTCCCAGCACCATTTATTGAAGAGACTGTCTTTTTTCCATACATGTTTTTTCCTGCTTTGTCCAAGATTATTTGACCATAGAGTTGAGGGTCCATATCTGGGTTCTTTATTCTGTTCCATTGGTCCATATGTCTGTTTTTGTGCCAGTACCATGCTGTCTTGGTGATCACAGCTTTGTATTAGAGCTTGAAATCGGGCAACGTGATGCTCCCAGCTTTGTTTTTCTTTTTCAACATTTCCTTGGCGATTCGGAGTCTTTTCTGATTCTATACAAATTTTAGGATTGTTTGTTCCAGCACTTTGAAAAACGTCATTGGAATTTTGATCGGGATGGCATTGAAGGTATAGATTGCTCTGGGTAGCATAGACATTTTAACAATGTTTTTTCTTCTGATCCATGAGCATGGAATGTTTTTCCATCTTTTTGTGTCTTCTTCAATTTCTCTCATGAGTGTTCTGTAGTTGCTAGAGTATAGATCCTTTACCTCTTTGGTTAGGTTTATTCCAAGGTATCTTATGGTTTTTGGTGCTATTGTAAATGGAATCGTTTCTCTAATTTCTCTTTCTACAGTTGCGTTGTTAGTGTATAAGAAAGCAACTGATTTCTGTGCATTGATTTTGGATCCTGCCACATTACTGAATTGCTGGATGAGTTCTAGGAATTTGGGGGTGGAGTCTTTTGGGTTTTCCACATAAAGTATCATGTCATCTGCGAAAAGAGAGAGTTTGACTTCTTCTTTGCCAATTTGAATACCTTTTATTTCTTTCTGTTGTCTGATGGCTGTTGCTAGGACTTCTAGTACTATGTTGAACAATAGTGGCGAGAGTGGGCATCCTTGACGTGTTCCTGATCTTAAGGGAAAGGCTTTCAGCTTTTCCCCATTGAGGATGATATTCACTGTGGGTTTTTCATAGATGGATTTTATGAACTTGAGGAATGTTCCCTCTATCCCTCGACTCTGAAGAGTTTTAATCAGGAAAGGGTGCTGTATTTTGTCAAATGCTTTTTCTGCATCAATTGAGAGGACCATATGGTTCTTCTCTCTCCTCTTATTAGTGTGTTCTCTCACATTGATTGATTTGCGAATGTTGAACCACCCTTGCATTCCGGGGATAAATCCCACTTGGTCGTGGTGGATGATCCTTTTAATGTATTGTTGGGTCCTATTAGCTAGGATTTTGTTGAGGATTTTGGAATCCATATTCATCAGGGATATCGGTCTGAAATTCTCCTTTTTGATGGGGTCTTTGCCTGGTTTGGGGATTAAGGTAATGCTGGCCTCATAGAATGAGTCTGGAAGCTTTCCTTCTGTCGCTATTCTTTGAAACAGCTTCAGTAGAATAGTATTATTTCTTCTTTGAATGTTTGGTAGAATTCCCCAGGGAATCCATCAGGCCCTGGACTCTTATTTTTTGGGAGGTTTTTGATCACTGCTTCAATCTCGTTAGTGGTTATTGGCCTATTCAGGTTCCCAGTTTCTTCCTGTTTCAGTCTTGGCAGTTTATAGGTTTCCAGGAGGTCATCCATTTCTTCCAGGTTGCTTAATTTATTGGCATATAGTTGTTGATAATAATTTCTAATAATTCTTTCTATTTCCTTGGTGTTAGTCATGATCTCTCCCCTTTCATTCATAATTTTATTAATTTGGGTCCTTTCTCTTTTCTTTCAAATAAGTCTGGCCAGTGGTTTATTGATCTTATTAATTCTTTCAAAGAATCAACTTCTAGTTTTGTTGATCTGATCTACTGTGTTTCTGGTTTCTAATTCATTGATCTCTGCTCTAATCTTAATTATTTCTCTTCTAATGCATGGCTTAGGCATCGTTTGTTGCTTTTTCTCTAGTTCTTTAAGGTGTAGAGTTAGTTGGTGAATTCGGGATTTTTCTATTTTTTGAGTGAGGCTATGTATTTCCCCCTTAGGACCACCTTTGCAGTATCCCATAGGTTTTGGACCGATGTGTTTTCGTTCTCATTGATTTCCATGAATTGTTTAAGTTCTTCTTGATTTCCTGGTTGACCCAAACATTCTTGAGCAGAGTGGTCTTTAGCTTCCAAGTGTTTGAATTTCTGCCAAATTTTTTCTTGTGATGGAGTTCCAGTTTTAGAGCATTGTGGTCTGAGAATATGCAGGGAATAATTTCAATCTTTTGGTATCAGTTGAGACCTGATTTGTGACCCAGTATGTGGTTTGTTCTGGAGAAAGTTCCATGTGCACTCAAGAAGAATGAGTATTCTGTTGTTTTAGGGTGGAATGTTCTGTATATATCTATGAGGTCCATCTGGTCCAGTGTATCATTCAAAGCTCTTGGTTTTTTTGTTGATTTTCTGCTTAGATGATCTGTCTATTGCTGAGAGTGGAGTATTGAGGTCTCCTACAATTAACGTATTGTTATCAATATGACTCTTTATTTTGGTTAACAGTTGGCTTATGTAGATGGCTGCTCCCATGTTGGGGGCATAGATATTTACAATAGTTAGATCTTCTTGTTGGATAGACCTTTTAAGAATGATATAGTGTCCTTCTGTGTCTCTAACTACAGACTTTAGTTTAAAATCGAATTTGGCTAAGAATTGCTACCCCAGCTTTCTTTTGAGGCCCGCTGGCATGGAAGATGGATCTCCATCCCTTCACTTTCAGTCTGGATGTATCTTTAGGTCCAAAATGGGTCTCTTGTAGGCAGCATATGGATGGGTCCTGTCTTTTTATCCAATCTTCAACCCTGTGCCATTTTATGGGAGCATTTAGGCCATTCACGTTGAGAGTGATTATTGAAAGATATGAATTAATTGTCATCATGTTGCCTGTGAATACATTGTTTTTATAGATTGTCCCTGTAAATTTCTGTTGTATATCACTCTTGGGGTCTTTCTCCTTTTATAGAACCCCCCTCAATATTTCTTGCAGAGCCAGCTTAGTGGTCACATATTCTCTCAGTTTCTGCCAGTCTTGGAAGCTCTGCATCTCTCTGTCCATTCTAAATGACAGCCTTGCAGGATAAAGTATTCTTGGCTGCATGTTCTTGTCGTTTAGTACCCTGAATATGTCTTGCCAGGCCTTTCTGGCTTACCAGGTCTCTGTGGATAGGTCTGACATTATTCTGATGTTCCTCCCTCTGTATGTAAGGAATCTCTTCCCCTAACTGCCCTTAAGATGGTTTCCTTGGTTCTAAGATTTGCG
>NW_023270422.1:1765486-1805229 GCF_011800145.1 Mirounga leonina | reverse complement strand
GCCTCCTCTTTTCCCTTCTTGTCTATTAATTGGTCTTCTAAATCACTAATTCGTTCTTCTGCCTCGTTTACCCTAGTTGTTAGATTATCTAGATTAGATTGGATCTCATTGATAGCATTTTTAAGTTCTGCCAATTCAGCTTTCATTTCTGCCCTTAGAGACTCTATGTTGCCATTAATCAATTTCGCCATCCTAGCTATCGTCTTCACAATTGCTAGCCTGAATTCCATCTCCAACATCTTGGTTGTATCTGAATCCATTTGTAAATCTGATGCATAAGTCATAATCTCTGAGTCTTTCCCATTTGGGGGTTCTTCCTCCTAGTCATTCTGTTGAGGGAATGTATAGAGTCCAAATTATTGACCACAACCCAAGCAAGATGCACCTGTTTTCTAGGGACCTTAGGGTTGCTGGCCTCTTGTTTTCCCAGCCTGTCTTCTGGGGGAGGGGCCTGCTGCGCTGTTACTCAGGCAACCCTGTTTGGGCAGAGTTGCCCTGCCCCCTGTGGCAGGCGATGGGCTTAGTGGAAACCAATTTTGGGGGGCTTTTGTTCTCTGGTGGCTTTCTGCCTCTCTTCCGAGAGAGCAGAAGAGACCATTTCCAACCCTCTGCCTCAGAGCAGAGAGATTGCAGTCTGTTCTTCACTGAGCTCTCCAGGCCATACTTTCTCCGTTTCTGTCCGTGCTGCTATAAACTGCAGGGTCCTGGTTGTGCGCCCCTCTGCAGCTCTCCCAGTCCTGCCTCCAGGTCGGGGCACATCTCTGCCCTTTATGCTTCTAAAACTGCCAGCCACTCCCAGTTCACATGCATGAACCCGCTGCTCTGGGCTTCCGTCCCGGGGGCTGCCCTAAAGTCCTTTCCCCGCCACTACCAGTCTGCGAGTCTGTGGCTCGTTCCCAGTGCGCGAGGCTGTCGCTCACCAGTGTAGGATCCCCACGGCCAGGCTCCCTCCCGCTGCTGTTTATCCTTTGATATCTGCCCGCAGAATCATGGCTCCCCTCTTCATTCCTCGAAACCAACTGCCTGAGATATTCTGTTTGTAGAGATCCACATCTATCTTCTTACATCTCAAGCTGATTTCGTGGGTGCTCAGAGTGATCTGGTAGATATCCAGCTCAATTATGGGGACCAGTTTGGAATAAGGTCCCCTATTCCTCTGCTATCTTTTCCCCAGAGGGCCTTGACTTCTGAAAGAAATTGGCACCAAGCGAGGCCACAGACATGGACACCCCTTGTAAAGCATATTAAGTTGTTTGGGCAGGACACCAGAAGACTGAGAAAACTAGCAAACCATGGTCTCCATGCACCGTGTCTTTGGCTGTATCCTTTGTCTAGTGAGGCTGGCTACCCTAGCTCTCTGTGCCCATCACTGGCATAGAATCTGCCTTTTCTCAAGCAAGTGATGCTTGGGGAAGAGAGGTTGATGGAGAGGAAATATGGAGCCATTGGTGATAAGGGGACAGGATCGGGGGGACAGATGTAATCCTTTATCTGGACTTTAGTGGCTCACTTTTCCTGGTTCCTTGTGAGCAACCAAACAAAGTTCTACCTCTAGAACAACTAATTAACCTGTTTTCATCTAGGCTTTCATGCATGTGATCAGATCAAAAGTGGAAAACTTGACTCTTAAAACTTACCTGAAAAATGAGAATTGCAGCTTCTTCTTGGGATAGCCAAATTATAAAGCTTCCAATCAGAAGAATTAAAAGAAATTCTCCCAGAATGGCTATACCCATCTATTTGGTGAGATCCGCCTTCTCATGAAGAGGCAGGCCAGACATCGAAAAAAAACAGACATTGGAAAGAAAAAGTCACGTATCAAAGGACAATCATGTCAAGAGGCTTAAAATAATTAAGAAGAGATCTTTTTGAATTGTGTTATGTCTAAAATACAGAGCAGCTACATTAATACAGGGAGGCCAGGAAAATCTTGTATAAGGCAAGAAATCCATTTTTAACACAACATCATTCTTGAGTTCATTGTAGGGTCCCAAGGGAGGACTCGAGGGACACAGTTTCCAGATTATAAGGCCCACTCATATAGAATTCTTGCTGCTTTGCTTCTGTTACTATCAGAAGCCTTAGGCCAAGAGCAGAGAGACCAATTACCCCCTTTGCCTGGGACTGTTGGGGTTTTAAAACTGACAGTCCCAGGTCCCAGGTAACCTCTAGACCCAAGCAAATCAACTTGTTTGGTCACCTGAACTCTTCAGATAACTTCGGTATTATTGATTGTTGGTTCCCTACCTTTCCTTTGTCAAGTTGACTGTTAAACTCTTTCCCAGTGACTAGGACATAAATCAGGTCTCAACTGGTACCCAAAGATTGGGATCATTCCCTGCCTATTTTCAGACCACAATGGTTTGAAACTAGAACTCAATCACAAGAGGGAAGTCAGAAAGAACTCAAATACATGGAGGCTGAAGAGCATCCTACTAAAGAATGAATGGGTCAACCATGAAATTAAAGAAGAATTAAAAAAATTCATGGAAACCAATGAAAATGAAAACACAACTATTCAAAATCTTTGGGATGCAGCAAAGGCAGTCCTAAGAGGAAAGTATATAGCAATACAAGCCTTTCTCAAGAAACAGGAAAGGTCTCAAGTACACAACCTAACCCTACACCTAAAGGAGCTGGAGAAAGAACAGCAAATAAAGCCTAAACCCAGCAGGAGAAGAGAAATCATAAAGATCAGAGCAGAAATCAATGAAATAGAAACCAAAAGAACAGTAGAACAGATCAACGAAACTAGGAGCTGGTTCTTTGAAAGAATTAACAAGATTGATAAACCCCTGGCCAGACTTATCAAAAAGAGAAGAGAAATGACCCAAATCAACAAAATCATGAATGAAAGAGGAGAGATCACAATCAACACCAAGGAAATACAAACAATTATAAGAACATATTATGAGCAACTCTATGCCAGCAAATTAGATAACCTGGAAGAGATGGATGCATTTCTAGAGATGTATCAACTACCAAAACTGAACCAGGATGAAATAGAAAACCTGTACAGACCTATAATCACTAAGGAAATTGAAGCAGTCATCAAAAATCTCCCAAAAAACAAAAGCCCAGGGCCAAGTGGCTTCCCAGGGGAATTCTACCAAACATTTCAAGAAGAATTAATACCTATTCTTCTGAAACTGTTCCAAAAAATAGAAACGGAAGGAAAACTTCCAAACTCCTTTTATGAGGCCACCATTACCTTGATCCCCAAACCAGACAAAGACCCCATCAAAAAGGAGAATTACAGACCAATATCCCTGATGAACATGGATGCAAAAATCCTCACCAAAATACTAGCCAATAGGATCCAACAGTACATTAAAAGGATTATTCACCATGACCAAGTGGGATTTATCCCTGGGCTGCAAGGTTGGTTCAACATCCGCAAATCAATCAATGTGATACAATACATTAACAAAAGAAAGAACAAGAATCATATGATCCTCTCAATAGATGCAGAAAAAGCTTTTGACAAAGTACAGCATCCTTTCTTGATCAAAACTCTTCAGAGTATAGGGATAGAGGGTACATACCTGAATATCATAAAAGCCATCTATGAAAAACCTACAGCGAATATCCTTCTCAATGGAGAAAAACTGAGAGCTTTCCCCCTAAGGTCAGGAACGTGGCAGGGATGTCCACTATCACCACTGCTATTCAACATAGTATTGGAAGTCCTAGCCACAGCAATCAGACAACAAAAAGAAATCAAAGGCATCCAAATCAGCAAAGAAGAAGTCAAACTCTCACTCTTTGCAGATGATATGATACTTCATGTGGAAAACCCAAAAGACTCCACCCGGCTAGAACTGATACAGAAATTCAGTAAAGTGGCAGGATATAAAATCAATGCACAGAAGTCAGTGGCATTCCTGTACACCAACAACAAGACAGAAGAAAGAGAAATTAAGGAGTTGATCCCATTTACAGTTGCACCCAAAACCATAAGATACCTAGGAATAAATCTAACCAAAGAGACAAAGGATCTGTACTCAGAAAACTATAAAATACTCATGAAAGAAATTGAGGAAGACACAAAGAAATGGAAAAATGTTCCATGGTCATGGATTGGAAGAACAAATATTGCGAAGATTTCAATGCTACCTAGAGCAATCTACACATTCAATGCAATCCCCATCAAAATACCATCCACTTTTTTCAAAGAAATGGAACAAATAATCCTAAAATTCGTATGGAACCAGAAAAGACCCCGCATAGCCAGAGGAATGTTGAAAAAGAAAAGCAAAGCTGGCGGCATCACAATTCCGGACTTCCAGCTCTATTACAAAGCTGTCATCATCAAGACAGTATGGTACTGGCACAAAAACAGACACATCGATCAATGCAACAGAATAGAGAGCCCAGAAATGGACCCTCAACTCTATGGTGAACTAATCTTTGACAAAGCAGGAAAGAATGTCCAATGGAACAAAGACAGTCTCTTCAACAAATGGTGTTGGGAAAATTGGATAGCCACATGCAGAAGAATGAAACTGGACCATTTCCTTACACCACACACAAAAATAGACTCAAAATGGTGGAAAGACCTCAATGTGAGACAGGAGTCCATCAACATCCTAAAGGAGAACACAGGCAGCAACCTCCTCAACCTCAGCCGCAGCAACTTCTTTCTAGAAACATTGCCAAAGGCAAGGGAAGCAAGGGCAAAAATGAACTATTGGGACTTCATCAAGATAAAAAGCTTTTGCAAAGCAAAGGAAACAGTCAACAAAACCAAAAGACAACCGACAGAATGGGAGAAGATATTTGCAAATGACATATCAGATAAAGGGCTAGTATCCAAAATCTATAAAGAACTTATCAAACTCAACACCCAAAGAACAAAGAATCCAATCAAGAAATGGGCAGAAGACATGAACAGACATTTTTCCAAAGAAGACATCCAAATGGCCAACAGACACACGAAAAAGTGCTCAATATCACTCGGCATCAGGGAAATCCAAATCAAAACCTCAGTGAGATACCACCTCACACCAGTCAGAATGGCTAAAATTAACAAGTCAGGAAATGACAGATGTTGGCGGGGATGCGGAGAAAGGGGAACCCTCCTACACTGTTGGTGGGAATGCAAGCTGGTGCAGCCACTCTGGAAAACTGTATGGAGGTTCCTCAAAAATTTGAAAATAGAGCTACCATATGATCCAGCAATTGCACTACTGGGTATTTACCCCAAAGATACAAAAGTAGGGATCTGAAAGGGTACGTGCACCCCGATGTTTATAGCAGCAATGTCCACAATAGTCAAACTATGGAAAGAGCCAAGATGTCCATCGACAGATGAATGGCTAAAGAAGATGTGGTGTATATATACAATGGAATATTATGCAGCCATCAAAAGGAATGAGATCTTGCCATTTGCAATGATGTGGATGGAACTGGAGTGTATTATTTTGAGCGAAATAAGTCAAACAGAGAACGACATGTATCATATGACCTCACTGATATGAGGAATTCTTAATCTCAGGAAACAAACTGAGGGTTGCTGGAGTGGGGGGTGGGGTGGGAGGGATGGGGTGACTGGGTGATAGGAGGGTATGTGCTCTGGTAAGCGCTGTGAACTGTGGAAGACTGTTGAATCTCAGATCTGTACCTCTGAAACAAATAATGCAATATATGTTAAGAAAAAAAAATAAGAAGAAGATAGCAGGAGGGGAAGAATGAAGGGGGGGAAATCAGAGGGGTAGATGAACCATGAGAGACAATGGACTCTGAAAAACAAACTGAGGGTTCTAGAGGGGAGGGGGGTGGGAGGATGGGTTAGCCTGGTGATGGGTATTGAGGAGGGCATGTTCTGCATGGAGCACTGGGTGTTATGCACAAACAATGAATCATGGAACACTACATCTAAAACTAATGATGTAATGTATAGGGATTAACATAACAATAAAAAAATTAAAAAAAAAAACCACCTCTTTCCCAGTGAGGGGCGCCTGGGTGGCTCAGTCGGTTAAGCAACCAACTCTTGATTTCGGCTTAGGGTTATGAGACCGAGCCCCACCTCGGGCTATGTGCTGGATGTGGAGTCTGCTTGAAAATCTCTCTCTCCCTCTTCCTCTGCTCCTCCCCTGCCTCTCCTTCCCTCTCTAAAAAAATACAAACAAAACAAAACAACTCGTTCCTAGTGATATGTAAGGGTAAACATGTAAATCCAATGGGAAGCAATGGGAGTAGTCTTAAATTACTCCAACTGCTGCATCAAAGTATAATTTGCTACCTAGTGGAAATTGTTATCCTAGTGAAACTCTGCCACAGACCTTATCATATCCTCACCCAGGAAAATCAATGAGGTTCTCTTGCACCATTTCCTAGGAAAGCTCTTAGCCTGCATTATTTACACATACAAAGTGTTCTTTTTATGTTTTGGAAGAAGTAGAGTATGGATCAAGGTCAGGTTTTTCCTAAAACAATAACCAAGCAGTAAGTAATGAATTGGGTAACGGAAACGGTACGGTGACTCAGTTTCCCCATCTCCAAATCAGAAGCAGTGATAGTATCTACTTCATAAAATTGTTCTGAGAGTTAAATGCAGCAATATTTGTAAACAACTTAAAACAGTGCCCAGCACAGAGGAAGGGCTGTATGAGCATTTGTAAATTAATTAATTAAAACTGCACTGGTTAAATTTTGTTACTGTTGCCTTTCAGATAAATGTGGATGGATATAGATACAGATATATATACATGTATATATATATGCATGTATATACCTACAGACACACAGACTTAATGAGAAAACTGTAGTAAGGAATGTATATAAGAAGATTTAAGCAGGGGCGCCTGGGTGGCTCACTAGATTAAGCGTCCGCCTTCGGCTCAGGTCATGATCTCAGGGTCCTGGGATCAAGCCCTGCATCGAGCTCCCTGCTCAACGAGAAGTCTCCTTTTCTGTCTGCCCCTCCACCCTTCTCGTGTTCTCTCTCTGTCTCTCTCTCAAATAAATGGAGGATGCAAGAGCCCAGTGGACTCTGGAGTCTGGCCTTGCATGACCTGTCCTGACCCCTGGAGTTTGCAGCTTTGCCACAAAGGAATGATCACCACAAGTGCCTGATAACAGCCTCCGGTGTCCTGGGAGGGTGAGAATGGGGCCTCGGAGTGGGGAAACCAGCTATCCTGAAGAAGGGCTAGCTATCAGGACCCGGGGAAGCCACACCTATGAGCCTGTCTCCAGGGACGAGATCCTGGAGGGTTCCCTGGATGCTACAGGACAAAAGGCAAACATCTGAGTCTGAGCCAGGATAACTGCACCTTGGGAGTATGGAAGCGAATCAGGACACGCCCGAGGACCCGTGGGGACAAGTCAGATCTGGAGCAGCACGTATTGGGCTAAAGAAAACATTTTATTAGCGTTAATTTCGCTTGTTTCTTTTTACTTTTTAATATGACTATTAGAGCACTGAAAATTACATATATGACTTATGTTTTTTATCAGACAGCGCTGGTCTAGATTGTTTTCTTAATCAGGCTGAACAGGGCAGCAAAGTTAGGAAAATTCTATAACATAGAAAGTGTCAGCACTGCACCCTGGGAGCGAGGCCTGTGCAATTCAAACTCACAACACATGCCTTATTCAGCTCATCTGACAAAGTCTCTCCAGAGGGACTTGACTCACCCGGGTCCACATGGACTTGACTTCTGAAAGCAGTTGGCACAAAACGAGGCCGGAGACATGGACACCCCTTGTAAAGCATATTAAGAAGACAAATTTTCTTCCAAGTGCAGGGAGAGGTTATCAAAAGGCTTTAAGGAAGAACAAGGCATGTCACTTACATTTCCAGAAACCTGTTTTCGCTGGTGTGCTGGTAGTGTGTAACCACAGCTCTTTGGTGAAAAGAAAAAGTCAAGAGTGAAGAAAAAGCCCTGATTGGTCACCTTGACCAATTTCCCTGGTGGACCTCCTCCCACCATGGCTGGTCCCAAGCTACACAAGGTGAAGTTATTGATGATGAAGTTGGGGAGAAGTCAATGCTAACAATCAGCTCTCAGGAAGGAGAACTAGCTACTGCTGTGCACCACTGCCTGGACCAGGAGGGAGTGGGTGGATGGGGTCTGGAGACAGGGTCAATGGAACTTGCTGGTGGGCTGGGCATGGGAACGTGACATGTCGAGGATAAATCCTCCATCTCTGCCTCCACCGGGACTGGACGCTGTTTCCCAGATGGGGCGGTGGGGGAACGCATGGAGGTGGGAACTCCAGGTTTCTCTGATGGACATGGTGAGTTTGAAATGTGGAAATGAGAGGCACCGAGTAGGCAACTGGGTATGAAAGACTGGAACTCAGAAGAAAGGCCGTTGGCCTGGGGCCTGAGATCCAGGAATGATCAGAAAAATCAGGTCTCTTAATCTGCAGGAAAGGATGTGCTCCCAGTAGAGAAAAGAGAGAAAGGAAAAGCCCTCCGGCATGGGGAGCAGGGGTGAGCAGAGGTGAGGGGGGCAGGGAGCACCCCAAGGGGCTGGCATCCTCCTGCATTCTGGTGTCCTTCGGAGGGGACAGTGGAGCTTCCTGCCCCCCTATGATGGGCCCTGGTGGGTTCCCTGTGCTCAGCCGTCCCCACCCAGCCCCTCAGGCAAGCATAGCTCCTTCCTCACTGTGGAAAAGCAATCACTTTGCACGGCGCAGGGAGGCGATCCTAAGATGCAGATGCTTGGCCCAAGCATGCAAATGGGGACATTTCAGCCCCGGGGAAGGCCAAGCTCAGTCCAGAAGGAAAAATTAAGATTCCTGGGCACAGGATCAGCATGGATCAGACCTGAGATGTCCACTCTGCCACTCTCCTTTGGGGTTGACACCAGCTGTTTCTTCCTTGTCTGTCCCTTTGAGGGGCCAGCTGTATTCCTTTGGAAATTAGGAATTTGAAATGTGAAACTGAAAGAAGTCTTAGCCTCTCCATAAACTTTCTGCCTCCTGCAGTCCTGTACCTGCCAAGCTATACCCCCAGCTCCGCCTCGCCAGCCAATTTGGAAATGCCAAGGTTCTATTCATGTCTGTGTCCTTCCCCTAATTGGCCCCTCACCTTAGTGTTCCCACTCACTGAAATATGCTGGAATCATTCCAAGTGGTTTGCACATATTCCTGTTGCAGTCCTCATGGCTTCTCTGGCACTGGGGACTTGTTTGAATGCCACATATAGATGAGGAAATTGAGACCCGGAGAGGTTGAATTCCCTGACCAGTGGAGCTGGGATTTGACCCCAGCAGAGTGGCCCCAGTGTCTCACTGGGAACCACCACGCTATTCTGCCTGCTGATGGGACATTAGTCTCACTCCTGTTGGGGCTTTTAAGCTCCTTGAAGTGTGACTATGTCATACCTTCTTCCATTTTACCACATCCTTACCACAACCATCCGAAGTAGGAATACCCATGAGAAAGTTGAGGCTCAGAGGGATTTAGTAACTTTTCCAAGATCACACAGCTCTTAAATCCTTATCTCTTTAATTCTGAAACCTGTCTTTTTAACCACAGCAATAGAAACAGACTTTACCCCATCAATCTAGAGAGTAGAACTAGAGTGTAGGAATAGAAGAAACATCAAAGCAAATGCCATTCCTGTAAACAATAGTTTGGAAAAGAGGAAAGTGGCCACGACTTGGAAGCAAAAGATTCGGGTTTGAATGTCTACTCCCCTGACTCTACTCCACTCTACTCCCCTGGCTCCGATCTAGGGAAAACTGTTTAATGTTTTTGGACCCCCTTTCCCCTCATTGTAAAATGTCCTTCCTGCCCCTCAGGACTGTTAGACATTAAAGAAACACCAAAGAAGCCCCTTGTGATTGTAACGTGTCCTATCATTGCTGTTGCAGTCATGCTCGTCAGTGGCAGGAAGATGCCTGGCCTGTGAGGCTCTCCTTGGCTCTTCCTGTCTCCGGGGAAACTTGTTTCTGTGGGCAGTTCTCCGGCAGGCTGGCACTCAGCGCTGTCACCTGGAAAGGGGAAGCCTGAGCTCAGAAGTACATCACAGACTTGTGTTTGTGGGCTCAGGCTGGACCCGGCCACCTGCAGCTAGCCTTGCACCTCACTCTCTCTAATAGTTCGTAGATCATCATCACTTGCTCGAGCAACTTAGAAGCCCACCTGCATAGGCAGTGTTTGGGGGGTGGGTTTTCTGAAGCCCACGCTCACGGCACTCACTGGGGAAGGGTCCATGCTTCCTGCTCCCTCACCACCACCGTGGGGTGCTTCCTGTGTAACCGAGCCCCCCCCCACCCCCGCTCTCTGCTGGGAAACAGGACATTTCTGTCAGAAACCTTTAAATGTCTCTGGGTTGCTAATGTGGGAAACCTTCCTCTAATCCAGGAATCCAGCCTGAAAGGAAAAGAGAAAGAGCCAAGGACCTTGCATTTAGGCAACTTTGTGACTCTCAGGAGAAAGAATAAACCCAGCGAGGTCTGACAGAAAAAACTGGTTTCTTGGGGCCCCGGATACTATGTCTCCTGCATCAGGCAAGAGACTCAAGGGGTCCGACAGAAGGAGCCAAATGAAAGGCAGTCAGAAGGACCTGACTCTAGAGCTGCAGAATCTTTCTACCTGTACCTGAGCCTGTACCTGTACCTGCACCTGTACGGTGCCTGTCCTGTGCCTACCTATGCTTATACCTGTGCCTGTATATGCACCTCTGCTTGCACCTGTGCCTGTACCTGCGCCTGTACCTGCACCTGTGCCTGCACCTGTGCATCTGCCTTCACCTATGCCTATACCTGTGCCTGTACATGCACCTCTGCTTGCACCTGTGCCTGTACCTGTACCTGCGCCTGTACTGTGGCTGTACCTCTGCCTGTATCTGTACCTCTGCCTGCACCTATGCCTATACCTATGCCTGTGCCTGTATACGCACCTCTGCTTACACCTGTACCTGCACCTGTACCTCTGCCTGTACCTGTGCCTGTACCAACACCTGTGCCTATACCTGCACCTGTACCTGCACCTGCGCCTGCGCCTGTGCCTGTGCCTGCACCTGCACCTGTGCCTGCGCCTGTACCTGTAATTGTGCCTGTACCTGTACCTGTTCCTGTGCCCGTACCTGAACCTATACCTATACCTGTACCAAAACAGTGCTCAGCTGCACTTTGAAAGAATGATCCATGGCAGCAGTGTCCGGCAGAACTTTCCAGGAGGACAGAAATGCTGTATTGTGTGTGCCCAGTCTGGTAACCACTAGACACATGGGGCTATCGAGCATTTGAGATGTGACTAGTGTGACCAAAGAAATGAATTTTACATTTACATCGTTTTAATTTACTTGAATTTTGACAGCTGCGTGTGGGTATTATATAGGGCAGCATGGTCGGGAGCCACATTGCTGATGGTCTGATGTCAGTAAGTGTTTAGAAGGTAGGCCAGAGAGAGAGCATATTCTTTTATTATTATTATTATTATTATTATTATTATTGTGTTAATCACCATACATTACATCATTAGTTTTTGATGTAGTGTTCCACGATTCATTGTTTTCGTATAACACCCAGTGCTCCATGCAGAACGTGCCCTCCTCAATACCCATCACCAGGCTAACCCATCCTCCCACCCCCCTCCCCTCTAGAACCCTCAGTTTGTTTTTCAGAGTTCATCG
Organism: Mirounga leonina; assembly: GCF_011800145.1. NCBI lineage: Eukaryota > Metazoa > Chordata > Mammalia > Carnivora > Phocidae > Mirounga > Mirounga leonina. The sequence goes on along the minus strand of NW_023270422.1, from coordinate 1,793,633 downwards.
TCTCTCATGGTTCGTCTCCCCCTCCGATTTCCCCCCTTCATTCTTCCCCTCCTGCTATCTTTTTTTTTTTTAACATATATTGTATTATTTGTTTCAGAGGTACACATCTGAGATTCAACAGCCTTGCACAATTCACAGTGCTCACCATAGCACATACCCTCCCCAGTGTCTATCACCCAGTCACCCCATCCCTCCCACCCCCCACCACTCCAGCAACCCTCATGTTTCCTGAGATTAAGAATTCCTCATATTCTCAAAGCTCTCTTGGTTCCCAACAAAGGACATTAGCCCAACCCTGGGTGGGGCACCTGCAGACGTGTGAGGACATTGCTGGTTTGTCACAATGCTTGGGGGACACAACTAGCATTTAGAGGGCAAGAGCCAAGGAAGTTAAATGACTTCTGACAAGCGGGGCAGGTCCATTCAAAGAATGGCCCTGACCAAATGCTCTTAACACCCCCTTATTCCTCCCCTTTTCCCACTCTCCACTCCCCCCAGCCACCCACTCCTCTGCAGGAAGAAGTAGCCCAGGACAGAGGCTTCACGAAGGCCCAGGCTGGTTCACGTCCACTACATAATTTTATGCCATAATTTGGTGCTAAGAGAGTAATAACAGGTAAATAAATATAACCAAGGGTTTGCATAGGAGTGCACACAAGCTTATGTGCATGATTCAGAGAGACAGACACACAGCTGCATGTTTTTGTCTGATGGGTAACTTTGAGTCCTATTCACCCATGCTATAGTTTGTTTGCAGTCTGTCTGAATAGTAACTTTGGAGTCAGAGACCCAGGCACTGTGCACCTGCCGGCTTGGCCCGGCGCTCTACGCTTGCTCTGTGACGCCACCTGGTGGCTGGAAAATTCTAACACTGGAGCCCTGAAGAAACTGTCGTGATAAACCTAAATAATCAGGCCCCAAGAAGGGAGGAGAGAAATACGCAACAAATAAGGGTTCCATTCTAGAAATGTTTTGTGGTGGAAAAAATAGCATGAGGTGTGTGTCTTCAGGGCTCTGTCCCAAGGTGAGATCTGGAGAGGGTCTGAGAGGAGGGGCTCCATGTGAGCGCTAACCCTGCGGCAGGCCTTCCCCAGGTGGACACGCCTCACCTCCAGCTTACCCCTGGACCGGAGAAAAGTCGTGCCTTGGTCTGACTTGGTTCCACCGGCTTCCTGCCTCCCACGTGGGCAGGCGGCTTCCCTTGGCCTTGGTCTGAGGTCTCCTTCACTCTCTGCTTCTCCACGCATTCTCCAAGATCCCCCATGCCTTACCCTCGGGTCTCCTTGCAGATGGGACAGGCCATGAGCTCTCCCTGCCCTGCTTCCCTCCTCGCATCTCTAAGGAGGGAGGCCTCTGTTTCCTGTGTGGGTCTGGGGACATGTGTTCCCTGCACTTGAGAACGCAAAGGAGAAACAAATCGAAACATCAGGAAACCCATGGACGCAGGCAGGCTAAAATCACAGCTGGGGAAGCACCCGAGGATCGGTTGGTAAATACAGGAATCCCCTTTTCAGCAGCCTTTCCCTGGCATTTCCTTAAACCTCCCTGCCCCTCCCCTCACCCCCAGGGGTGTCTCTTAGCTTAATCATTCAAGGAAGCCGGATCATGAGAAGGGATCAATATTAGCGTGAGGAGTGCTATTTGTGTTTATTTTACTCCGCAGGAAAGAGCCTGGAAGGCCTTGGCCTGCTCCTGCTAATGACTGTGAGGACGTCCGGGTTGGCTGGATCCATCTTCACCCACCTTCCAGAACTAAGATCCCCAGGATGGAGTAACAGCTGGAGTGGGGGTAAAAGGGACTCCCAGGTGCTCAGCTGCAGGCCAGGAGCAAGAAATGTGGACCTGACCTGAGCCCCGCTTCCCAGCGGCCACATGCCGGGGTTGGGCTCAGGCCCTTCTGGCCTTTGGTAGGTGGCCAGTGCACTTGCACAGGGTCCATGTTCACAGGGGCCCACACCCAGGGTTGTCTTGAATTTCTCAATAATCTTGTCTTTGGGTCTGTGTTTTGTAAGCAACATGTGATGGGTCAGTGGAGGGTGTGCCAGGGCCTTGGAGCCTTGGCTCATGTGGGGTCCACCTCCCCATCTTCACAGGATGGGCTCTCAGCAGCCGGCTCCCTGCCCCTGCCCAGCAGCCTGCAGCCACCTGGGCTGACACAGTGACCTGGGTGCGCAAGGGATTGACATGAAGTGTGAGCCCGGTGCCGGGTTGCACACCAGGGCCCCCCAGCCCCCACGAGGGCCTGCTCCTGAAGGACCCACATTGAACAGCAAAGGCAAACACTGTGACAGGCACAGAGAGACGCAGAGGAAATATACCTTTTTTCTTTTTTTGAAGAAAAGGGCCTGTACTTTCATTTTGGCACGGGGCCCAGAAAATCATCCCCCTGACCCTGGCTAGACAGGACCTCCAAGCCTGGACTCACTGAAGACCAGGCTGGGGTCTCTGGCAGCTGCAGAGCACCTCTTGGCAGCCCTAGCTCTAGGTCATCTGGGAACCTTGCGTTTTCTCCCTTGTGCAGCTGTCTGCGGGCACACAACTGGTGCAAGGGGGTGCGGGAAGTGGGGAGCAGGGCCATTGCTCACCATCCCATGTAGCCACACGCTAACATGCCAGTCCGTATTCACCGGATGAATTCGCACCAGTGGGGTAAGAAGTCTCCAGGGTCTCAACAGCAGTCAGGTCCTGATAAATCCTAATACTTCCATCACATTCATCTTTTCTTCTCGTGCCTTCTATGCCTTCTACACCCTTCTCTGATAACACAGATATATAAACCCACCATATTTGCCAAGAGAATTGGTTAGGATTATTGCATTAGAATGTTTAAGCCAATGTTCAGCTCTGAACGTAAGCCTGGCTATCCCTCTCAAACATGTCTGCCAGGTGACGACACAGTCTGGCTTCCGGGGGGCTGTTCAGCTGTCTGTATGCACACAAAAGCCATGGAGGTGGACCTTGAGCTATGAGGCCTCTGTAGAGGTGACGGGGGGACAAAGACATTCAGAGAACGAAGAAGCTGTTGAGGATGTTGGAAAGTGTAACTCAGCTACAAAACCACTTTCCAAATCTGGGAATGTATCAAAACACGTGTGGCCAATTCTACAATGCTCTAAACATCACAGTTCGATTGTTGAGTTCACTGAGCATGCTTGATTTTGGCCCTGAAGTTAAAATTATTTATCTGCATGGTTCTGGGAGGTATCCCTCTGCCCAGGGACATTTATACAGGCTCAGTTAAAATCCTCTTCCATCAAACCCCAAGAAACGTTGGCTAACACCACAGTTAAAAGGAGCTACTGGCATCAGGATTGAACCTAAGCATACTGAAGGTGAAACACTAGTTCGTTTTGAACAGAAATCCTCTGCAAGCTGTCTATGCACTAAGCTATGGCAATGCTGACAGTTCTCACCGTCAGGGTCTTCAGGGCAAAGATATAAGCTGGAGGATGTTCCACCTCTTGACCTGGGAAGCCCAGTTTCTAAAAGGAGCTTATGAAGGGCTTCAAGAGGAAAGGCAAGGTTTCTGTGTATGAGTCCTCAGATTTGAACAGTGCAGCTCAAACCACTTTTGTTTCAGATTTGTTTCTTTCCCAATCACCATCCCTCTGATGGATCACCCCCGGGAAATCAAAGCCAAACTGTACCTCAGCTTCAAGCAATAAAACGTTATGGTTTGGCTCTGGTATCTGGAGTAGTTGTAGCCTGAAAATCACCCAAGATACCCTGGAAGGCAGGTAGCTGAACTGATCTCCATGTGCTCACATAGTTCTCAGAGCACATTATTAGTAAGATTTTTATTTATTTGAGAGAGCGAACAAGCTAGAACAGACAAGCAGGGGGAGCAGCAGTGGGAGAGGGAGAAGTACGCTCCCCGCTGAGCAGGGAGCCTGACATGGGACTCGATCCCAGCACCCTGGGATCATGACCTGAGCTGAAGACTGACACTTAAGTGATTGAGCCACCAGGCGCCCCCTCAGAGCACATCTTTAAGTCTTTCATGTGCTTTGGCCTAATAATATCTAGCAGGCTATGTTCCATCCCTCTAAATTAGGCATGGAGGGAGGGGGAAAACAAAGAAGCCCGTAATTAAAAGTTTTCATGAACTTAGTAATATATATATTTTTTAAATCAGAGAAGTTTTACGTTTTTTTTTTTTTTTTAAAGATTTTATTTATTTGAGAGAGAGAGCACATGAGAGGGGGGAGGGTCAGAGGGAGAAGCAGACTCCCTGCCGAGCAGGGAGCCCGATGCGGGACTCGATCCAGGGACTCCAGGATCATGACCTGAGCCGAAGGCAGTCTCTTAACCAACTGAGCCACCCAGGTGCCCATGAACTTAGTAATATTACGCTTGTTCGGTTTGAAAAGCACTGGGTAAGTACTGGCTAATACACATTAAGAGTGACAAAGAGCAGGACCGAAAACCAGCCAATTTCAGTAAAAGCAAACAGTAACATTTGTTGAGTGCTTTTGTTCATGCTATCTATTAATATTTATTTAATGTCTACTATGAGCCAAAAACTGTGCCGGAAGACTCACGGGTGAGGAAGGAGAATGAAGGCCCTGCTCTCATGGAGGCCGTATTTTAATTTAATGGAGTTCACATTTTATTCACCGTTTGTAGACAATAAACTCATAAATACATAGCATAATTTCAAGTACTGAGAAGTGCTAGGAAGTAAAGCAGGATGAAGAGAGAGCAATCGGGATAGTGAGAGCAAATCCCACCCTCTCTGGGAGGGAATGAACCCTCATTTGCTCAGCTTAAGTCAGAAGCCAACTTTGGGACCAAACCACTGTGGCCAGGTGCGGACACAGTGTTTCAACATGACCGCCAAGGGCCCACCACAGGGCTGAAAGGTAGCACAGCTTCCAAAGGGAGGAGGGAGATGTTGGGCTCTCACCCCACTACACCCCCAGGTTCAGAGCCCCCGGTCGTGGTCTGAAGGCAGGCAGAGGTCGGCCTCCAAGAGATCATGGAGCAATGAAGGATCCAAACAAAACTTGGGGAGAGGCAGGTCAGGCAGCATCCTGGATGTTCAGAGCCTGAGAGCTGTAGCCCATCAGTCAGTGTAACTGGGAGGTGCCAACAGGCACAGACGTAAGTCCCTAACAAAGGCTTTAGGTCCTCGGTTATAATCGGGCCATGAGGAAAATAAAATGAGGTCTTAGATAAAATGAATTAAACTGTAATCTGAAATGTGTAAATTCCCCACAAAGTTTGGCTGTCAAAATTGTAACTATTAACTGCCTTTTCTCTCCCAGAGTTCATGACCTCATTCATCACTGAGAACCTACTATTTGTCAGTTACTGTTAAGTGCTTTGCATTTGTGAACTCATTTAATCCTCAAAGCCACCCTTTAAGTGGGCGCCGTGATGCTCCTGTGGTTAAGTGAGGAAACTAGCTTGCCCAAGATCCATAGCAGTCAGCTGGGATCACGCAGGCAGGCTGGACCAGGAGCCTGGCTTGCCCGTGCTGCACAATACGGCTACCTTCAACTCTTAACAGTAAGTTCTTCTTAAAGACCAACTAATTACACTTTATAGCAAAATGTGCCTTACTCCAGGTTTATATTCTTAAGTATAATGAATATAAATTATAAATACAAAAATTTCTTGAATAATTAGTAATAGTCAACTTATGTCCAAATCCTGAGACATTCCTTACGTATTAAGATGCACTGGAAACCGATTTCATTCCTGCTCCAGGTGCATCACAGGTGACCTGAGGGCTCTGCTCCATGGCTCCCGCTATCAGGGATGGACAAGGGACCATTATGGTTCCGAGTGGCAGGGGAAAGGGAACTCAAGAGTGTCCTCCACAATAAGTGGTCCATCCTGGAAGTGATGCACTTGACTTTCCATCATCTCCCTTAATGAAAGAATGATCCTCTTGAAAGATGTATAAAATCTTCCATCTCACCAAGTAACAGGTAGTACGGTAATATAGTAACTGGGTGATCAGTATCTTAAAAAGCTCAGATAGTTTAAACTCCTAGAGGTACTTAACTGACTCCCAGAGAACAGAACATACAACTTAAGAGAACAAAATAACATTCTTGTGTAATATAGCTGGAATCACATAAATAATTAAGAATGTATCCTTGGAAAAAAGGAAATAAGCAAAGCAAAATGAGCAATAGTAATAAATCATACTTACATAGTTTCAGGTTTTATTTTCATAATTATCTTCCCATAGAAGCAATAATCTACATTTCCATAACAACACATTTAATATTTACTCATCAAAGAACTGGAAAAAATAGGAAGCACAGATTCCATACACAAATACCATAATATTCTGCGTATGTACAAATAAATTCAATATATTAAATATATTTCTAGATTGACTTCACTTACAATATAATAGAACACTGAGTATTCGATTCTGAGCATATTCATGCAGGCTTCCACTTTGGTAAAAGTGATGACACGAGTTCTGGAAAAGTTTTTCCTGTTGTAAACACACGTTTCCCACTTCTGACCACATTCTCAGGATAAAGACTTCTGTACATGGAAAAATAAAATGCATGAAGATGGAACGAGGGCTCTTTCCTGGACACCACACAGAATAACCCTGACATCAAAGAAATATCCCCAAGTCCTGGCTCGTTAGTTCCTAAGTGTGGGCGGGGGGGGGGGGGGGGGGGAGAGGCTGCACTTGAAAGAAATAGAGCCTTTCATGTTGTTAAGGGTCAGCTGCCCTGCTGATACAGAATGCACTGAATTACTCCTCATTTTTAATATGTAAAACTTAACTTTTCCAAGGCTGCAATGGGTAATGTAATCTATAAACAAATGGTCCAAAATACCTTTTAAGTGCTGCCAAATCTGTTTAGACAGATGGTTGCTTAGCTCACATGAGCATGAACACGAGACTCCCGAAGTGTCCGACTGGATCTAAAGGGCCCAGCAGCAGTGATGGGCTCTCGGAAGTATTACTGTGCCATTCAGTACAAATGTCTAAATACAGCCTCGCTGAGATTGTTCAAAAGTTCGTCTCCACACAATTATTGAAAATGAGCTGCTGCCGCAGAACTATGCAAGTAACTTGAAGAATCAAAGCATTAAATTTGTTACTGTTTTAAATCAGATCTTCAATAACAACTTCTACCCTCCCACCCCCCAGCCAAGTGCACTGGCCACAGAAGATGCCAACCTGGCTAAGTCCTCCTCTCCCTCAGAACCAGCTGTGGCTAAAACCAGACATCAGGACAAACCTTGGCGTCTTCAGGGAGCAGCAAACTGTGCACCTGCACTCGGAGAAGGCCGGCTCTGGGAAGAGGCAGATGGGCTGTGTAAACGGGGACCACTCTGGGTGGCATCTGCCTGCAGAACGCACGCTGCTGCTGATGGGTGCCTCTCTTCAGTGAATAGATTTGGAGATGGGGCCAAGCCGCATGGGTGAAAAAGGAATGCTTCACAAATAGCTTTCTAGGACTGCCTACAAGAACTGACATATTGGCAGCTCAGTCCTCTCAACAGAAGCACCTCCGAAACAGTTCTTTCCATTCAGCTACACGCCTGCGGTATACACAGTGTCCCCGTGCCACATTAACTGTCCCACAACAGCTCTAGATGAATCAGAAATTATTTTGGAGGGAACAAAGGTCTATATTCTAGACTGATGGGAACATTACCTATTTGTTAGAATGCATAATAGTCCTCATTAGTTCCCATTTAGCCAAGAACCAAATGGATTTGGAGACAGCTGCTGTGTGTTTTTTTGGTGGAAAAAATGTATTTCAGAAAGGAGTTGAATATAGCTTCAAAACTTTCAACTTACAACATAAGACTTTAAACATACCTTTTATGGGCTAAATAATACTGTAAGGCTCATGGGTCCTGTCCCTGTCTTACCTCTGAAAAGATTTAAAGATTTGATAATTTAGATGTATCTAGTATCAATGGGGATAAACTTCCTTTTCAAAACAAAAGTTTAAAATACTTTGTTTAACTCAGTAAACTTCACTTTTAGCAGCAACTATTAAATAAAATGTAAAGGAAATCCTCTAACAATAAATCACAAAAGCCCAAGAAAAAAGAATTTCTATGCCTAGTGTCCCTTTTGTTTAGAACACAATTTGTGGCTTGCAAATTTAAAAATCAACTGTATTAAAATGTGACCGTATATTTTTCTGTTAATTCCTGCTGATGTCTTAGAAAGGCTCTTATGTAAAGAAAAAAAAGTGTTTTCACATAGTGGGTACTTAGGGAAATGATGACTAAACATGGGTCTTTATTAGCATTTTCAAAACCACTACTGCAATGAAGTCTGGATCCCCTTAGACAAGGTCCAAGTCCATTAATGGCGTGTCAGGACTCTTCTCTTCCTTTCTGCGGCAAAGCAAGGCCCTAGCACAGGCCTCCTGCGTACTCATCTTCGTCTTCCTCCGCGGTGGGGGCCGTGGCGCCTTCAGACTTAGCCTGTGGTGCTGCAGATTTCTTCTTGATTCCCCCTCCTGGAACCACCAAACTCAGGCCTAGCTTAGCATACTGTCAATGACAAAGCATGTTCTCAGAAGCCAGATAACCCGAATCTCAATATACCACGTGACCACAGTAGCTATCAATAAGAGACGGATCTTCATTTTCTACCTCAGGAAAACCAATACTACCATTTAGATGGAAAAATAACCACAACAAAATTCAATACTTTCTGCCATCAGATGGCTTGTGACCGTGACGTGGCAGGTACACAACTGGTAAAAATATCAGTTATACATCACACTCAGGAATTGGAGATAATCAGGACACACTCAGCTAAGTAATACTTGCAGTGCCTACAAAATAAACATCTGCTGAGTAAATGAAAAGAGTTAAGCTAGGGACAAATTCTTTAAAAATAATCAGACTTACAAAAGCCTATGTAAAACTTTACCTGGAAAAAAACAAAAAAAAAAGACCAAAAAAAACAACGGATTCCTTCTACATACATCGTTACAAAAAAACCCTGAAGGTCTCAAGCTGATCTGATACCAAATCACATGAGCAGGGGCTCAGAAATCTAGTGAAAAGGGAAAGCCATCACACTCAGGTTCTGAATACAGCAGTGTGTGAGGCCATTTCGCACATGCAGACCACTCTATTCTGCGGGACAGGCTGGCAAGACAGGGACCAGTGGCTTACAGGTGAGTTAATGGAGGCTTACAGAGTTAATTACTAACCTGCATCACACAACCAGCTGTCACAGAAGTGGGCCTCCAACAAGTCTATCCAATTACAAAGGCCACTACCTGATGAGCCCCTTTCAGACAGTGAAGCCTAAAACACACTTAAACTAAGCAACTACAGAGGTCAAGGGGTAGGATAAGAGGCTAAGAAATGGAGCCCAATTAAAAAATACACATACAGTCAATACCACTGGATGGCTGGATAAATGGCTGTAAAGCCACATGGCTGACATCTCAGCCATCTAAGCCTACGGTGAAATTCAGTGCCAATGCCACATTCCTTTGTAAGCAGTAGCTGGAGGTAAAAAATAGAGGGGGAAATCTCACAAGTCCATAGGAGAAAAATCATCTCGCTAGAAGCCCCCACCTGTCAAGAGGAAGGACAAAAGGCCACTTACATCATTGTCCATGTACTTGAAAAGCGGCGAGTTGCAGACCTCAGACACTTGGTCTTGGTCCTGCTGGTCGTAGCCTTCAAGGAGCTGCTCCAGCGCAGCACAGTCTTCGCTCCCGCTGAACCCTGGGATGCTACAGCAGGCAGGAGTCACAGGTCTCCGCCTGTCCCAGGGCTTCTGCCTCCTGCCCCCACCCCCAACAGATGTTTGCCAATAGCTGCAGACATTTTTGTTAACAAGTGGCTAGCGGCCTGGGATGCTCTAGACATCCCACAGTGCACAGGACAGGCCCGAGAGCAAGGAATTAGGCAGCCCGAAATGTCAACAGTCCCCCGATTGGACCACTCATCTTAACTACCTCCAACAAGAAATGATCTTCCTGTAAAGCAATCTGAGAACATTTCTCTACTCTTTTTTTGGTTCTTTTTTTCTCAGAAGGCAAATGGAACAAAATCACTCTAGTCATTCACTCCCATGAAATCCCCAGGAGAAAAACCCAGGAAAGATCACAACTTGTAAAAATCCTGTTGAAGCGGTAGGTAAGTCCTCCTCCCACCGTGAAATTTATTAAAAACCAAAACTAGCTTCATGGCCAAGAAGAGCTGTGTAAGCAGTGATCTTACACTGACAGACAGAAATGCTAACACTGCAGGCCAGGACACGGCTGCCAGCGTCTTACCTGTAGCTCTCCCTGACACACCGCTCGGCAGCCACGTAGTCACTTCTGTGGAGATGAACTAAGACTTGAGCAATTGTTTTCTAAAACAAAAGAGGGGATTATGATCCAAATTGACATCTATTTATTAGTGAAGTCAATTTCCTGACATCTGAAATTTAATTTTTCGAGTCTTGGCTTGCCTACAGAGATTGATAAATTCTTAGTAACTTCCACGGGACATGCGAGGGAGAATACCCTGCGGCAAGCACTATATCCCAAACGCTACTGTGCACAGAAACCACTCCAGGTCCTGTTAAATGAAGACTGATTTAGCGGGGTCCGAGGCAAGCCTAAGACTCTGCTCCCAGGTGGTCCCGATACTGCCAGTCTGAGGACCACACTGAATAACACAACTTAGAACACAAGCACCACACGTTGTAAAAAAAAAAAAAAAAAGTCTCGTAACTATCTATATAGGTTTAATCTTGAAAAGGGAAATCTTGAAGCAGGACCCATGACTCCACAATACTTTGGAATTCTTAAATACTAGGAAAAAGGTGAATGAACAAAAACTTTAGATAATAGGAACAATAATATTTGTACGCCAACAAAGGCATTAATAAGACCAAAGATGTGACTGATAAGATCTTATTGGCAAACAGCTCTTCAAAAAGTGTTTTTCCATCTTTTTTATTCTTCAGAGGACTTTTATTGATCTGTCCTTAAGTTCACTAATCTTTTATCATCTCCATCATCAGATTAAGTTCATCCAGTATTTTACTGCAGACATTTGCTTTTTCAGTTTCAAAATTCTCATTTAGTTCATTTTTAGTTTATATTTAAAACATAATAAGGGGCGCCTGGGTGGCTCGGTTGGTTAAGCGACTGCCTTCGGCTCAGGTCATGATCCTGGAGTCCCGGGATCGAGTCCCGCATCGGGCTCCCTGCTCAGCGGGGAGCCTGCTTCTGCCTCTGACCCTAACCCCTCTCATGTGCTCTCTCTCATTCTCTCTCTCTCAAATAAATAAATAAAATCTTTAAAAAAAAAAAATAAAACATAATAAAACAAAAACACAGTTCTTTTGTCCATTCATCTGTTTACCTTTGCACCTCATGGAACAGTTAAGATAGCAGCTTCAAAGTCGCGACCTGGTAATTTCCACATCTGGGTCACCTCTGGATTGGCACTGGTTGTCTTCTCTTGGGAACTGGTCCTATTTTCCTGACTTCCTATGTTGAGTGCTTTGGGACTGTATCCTGAACGCTGTGGGTGTTCTGCTGCGTAGACTCTCCTATACTTCTCAGGAGAGTGTGAAGGTTTTCAGCAGGCAATGCAGCAGTCAGGCTCAGATGCATGGTCTGTCCGCACGTGGTGGGCAGTGGCTCTAGTCTTTAGTGCCTCTGCCCCCTGCTGCGGCTCGGCCCCAAGCAAGAGCCCTGACAGGGCGCTGTGCATCCTGGGCGGCGATCAAACCTTACTGCAGCTCTCAAAGCCTACGCTCTGCTGCTCTGGGTCTGTCCACCACACGCAGAGCTGGAGGATAACTATATTGGGATATAGTGCTTGCCGCAGAGTGCTTCCTGCTCACACCCACAACTCGGGATTCCTGGGTTTTTCTCCTTGCTCCTAGCTCACTGTCCTAGCTCCTCTGACCAAAGAGACTCAGGCTCTTGGGGTGTTTTATCTGCTGCACCACTCTCATAGCTGCTGCTCCATGACTAGGGCTCACCCTCAGAGCAAAGCCAGGGGAGAAACAAGAAGACAATGGGGCTGCTTTTCCCAGTCCCTCCAGTTAGAAACTTCGGATAGATGGGTTCCTTGGGCGTTTTAGGTGCTGCAGCACCTGCTGCCCAGCTCCATGACTGGGGGCTTCTCTCAAGCAAGGCCACAAGAGAAACAGGGACACCCACTCCCGCACCGGCTGCTTCTCCAAGTGCTCACTCCTCTTGCTCTTATTTTTCAGAGTTCAGAAGTTTTTGTATTTTGTCCAGAAGTTTTAGTTGTAATCAGCAGGAAAGATAGGCTATAGTGGGTTTACTCCATCTTGGTCAAAATTATTTTTTAAAATATCCATGGAATGTACTCCCATGTACATAGTTACACCAATATGAAAAATTAACAAATATAAAGCCAAAAATAAGCACTTTCAAAACATACCTTGTAACAAGTTGGATAATTCTCAATCTCCTTATAAATATTTTTTTCTTTCTGAATAGAAAGTGCTGCCTCATCAAACCTAAAGACAAAACAAAGAAATGTCAAATAAGGCAGCTCTAAATGATCTAAAGCAGAGATCACTTTTCTATTTGATATTATAGATTCTAGCAAAAGAAAGGCATCAGGCATATTTAACAATTGCTCTGCAACAAAGTTTCCATGAGCTCTGCACATCTGGCTTATCTTTTAAACTCTTTGATTTGCCCATTCATGCATCAAGCAGACAGACAAAAAGCAGAAGAACTTAAGGATAGGTTACTTCAAACGGAGTAGTTTAAGTCTGGTAAAGATCATCCATTAATGAGTATCTAACCAATTCAACAAACTGCTCTGCAAGCTTTTGTGAAAAGCATTAGAAAAGCCCCGATTTAATCATCCCAGAGTTCTTTCCTTCCACTAAAGCCATCCAGACACCCCCAGAGCACTTCCTGCTTGCTGGAGAATTCCCTCCCCCACTCCGTCCTCACTACCATATTCTCCACTGCTGCCTCAGTGAGCCAAAGACAACGTCCTTCCTGCCAACTCTCACCCATTTTCCTTTTCTTCCATCCCACTCAGGTGGCAGGATGAAGAGGAAAGGCATTGCTAACACTGTTCCCCCAATCCTCCAAAGCCCTAACCCTTCCCCTCCCCCAGCCTCAAGACCAGCACGCCCTAAGCAGCTCCTCACCTCTTCAGATAGGTGCATCGTGCCCCTGTCCTGGGACTCTCTTCCTGGCATCTAACCTGTGTCTAAAGGAAGTGTGCAGGCCTCACCCATCTCTCTCACCTCAAAAGCCAAAATGGCAAGCAGTCTGCATGTTAGAATGCAGTGGGGGAAAAAGCTGTTTTGTAACCCAAATTAAAATATAAAAATGTTATACTATACTTTTCTGTATGTTAACAATTATCTTTTAAAAAGATCTGTGCACGTGCATACACACACAGTATGGCTTGTTTTAACTCATATGAATTAAACTGAGTTTTTGTGGGCCATGCCCTGGCTTACTACCTCATACAATAAGGCTCATTGGAGAAATGCATTCTGAATTTCCAAAGATCAACTTGCTAAATTCTGGGAACAAAGCCAGTTTATAAATTGGGCACAGAAGCAGACTTCTAAGATTGTTCCCCAAGATTCTTGCTCCTCATATACACTCCTTGTATAGTCTCCTCTTGAATGTGGGCACAACCTCTTAATATGATGGAACCCACTCCTGTGAGGATACTAATCAACTGACTTAAGTGAAACAAAGAGAATGTGTGGATGGGTCTGACCTAATCAATGAGCACTTGAAAGATCAGAGATTGAAGTCAAGAGAGACGTGCTCTCACCAACCTTGAAAAAGCAGCAAACTACCATCTTATAAACTGTCCAGTGGGCACAAGCCAAGGAACTACAGGCCACAGCACCTCTAGAGTTGAGAACTGCCCCTAGCCAATAGCTAACAAGAAAACATGGGTGTGCATCCTACAGCTGCAAGGAAAGGAATCCTGCCAACAACCAGTGAGCCTAGAATGAGATCGCAGTCATACCAGACACCTGAGTCTAGCCTCGTGAGACCCTGAGCACAGGATTCAGCTACACTGAGCCTGGACTTCTAACCTACAGACCTGTGAGACAGTAAGTGATGTTGTTTTAAGCTGTTGGGTTTGTTTGTGGTTGTCATATAGAAAAGGAAATTAATATGGGAGATTTTATCTATCTGTATCATTTGTAATTATGACCATGAGCTTAGCCCAGACTCTATTTATAAAAAACATTACACCAGAACATTCAGTGACCATAACATCCACATTATATTATTCTAGTAGGAATCTTAATGTTTTAAGGTTTTCACATATTTAACTATAAAGACTGCATTCTTCCCACAGGACTTATTTCCTTGGCATAAAAATAGCATTTCCATGTGCTAAAAGCTAGCTAGCAAAACAGCCATCTAAGAGAAATACTGTGTATTTATATGTAATCAAAAAAATCGATCAACTTGGCTAAAAGTCCATGAAATTGACACATAAAGCCAATTGTTTTCAACTGCATCCAGGAAATTACTCATAAGTTACTATCATGAAACCCAGAGGTAATTCTTAATACTCCTAACAAAATAAAATGCATTTGGTTTTGCTAAAAAGAGAATAAATTGTTTTTATCTTCCTGTAATTCAAAAATAAAATGTAAGCCCCACAAAAATTATGTGCATACGGCAGTAAATTGTCATAGGACTTTACTCAACCCAGCTTTCAATGGTCATCCCCCTCACCATGACTCAAAACTCCTCCTCTGGCCCCAACTGCCTCCTGAAGTCCAGAACATATTTTTAACTACCTACAAAATTTTTCAACCAATTCATCATATTGCCAACTAAGCTTATCACCCCAATAAACCTTAGCACCAAAACGGACAGGACAAAATTATGCGAGACACAAACCTAGTGATTATGCTTAACTACTAGTACCTACTCCACAAACACATACTTGGGCCTCCCTGAGTTTAGAATGTAGTGACTGTCTCACTCAACTGGTAAGAGTCTGAGAGCCTTAAAAGTGGGGAGTCAGGTGGGGGTAGGGGGGGTGGTTAAATGACAGAGAAGTCAGATTCTCCTCCTTGTTGGGAATCATGACAAAGCTCTGGAAAGCTCTGGATTTGGTTCACTGAGTGCCAACCACACAGTGTTGCCATCAGCTCAGCTGCCACAGAACTTCTCTGGAAGGCAGAGGAATGTATGTCTCCCTGCTAAGTCAGATCAACTGGAAAGGCCTTTTCCAGGAGGGAACAAAGGCACTGGTGTGGTACTGATTTAAGGCCTCACAGATGCAACCTAATTAACTCTGACTCACTTTTGAATTACGGGTCTCCAGAAATGGGGGAAGAACAGGAGACTAATACAAACATATTACATAGATTATTTAATTTTGCTATACTAAGATATAAACTATTGTTAAGTTAGAATTAAATGTTGCTGTAAAAATATAGGCATATTATTTTAATGTAACAAACATAAAACTTAAAATTGCATGTTATACCCTATTAGATGTTATTTTTATAAACATACAAAATTATTATTTTCTTTTAGACAAATGGCAGCCCCAATTCAGATTATAATGAAAATATATATTCAAAATATTCAAATATCACAAAAATTTTCCCAGCTATCTTTCTATTAATAAAAATCCTCCAGGTTTTTCTCACCCTGCACTACAAAAATTCACGATGGCACTACTGTGACAGCTTACTTTTAATTTTTTCATGCTATCCATACACAGTGGTAGTTTTCAAATACCAAATTCCTTAACACTCCTGAATAAATTTAAATCAATTTTTGTATCATTATAGAACTTAAATTATTTCCATAAAATTTTTGTTTAAAACACTGCATGAAATACTATCAATTTTCCAATGCATTTTTACTAAAAAGAAAGAAAAAAGCAATAAAACAAAGTAAATAAAAGATGTACCGGTTGCCCTAGATGTATAAATGTCCACCTTTCCAGCATCTCCATACCACTCTCCATGACTGTGAAGAAAACTTGGTATTTGTTCTAGAATAACGGTTCTCATTACACACGTCACAACCAACCAGTAACTTCTGCGAATGATAGTGGCTACCACTCCACGGTGGAGCTTTCCAGAGGAACATGCCTATGTAGCTGGAAAACGCTGCATAGCTGCCCTCCTGGGGAGGTCCTGGCCCACTCCTCCCCTTTGCTACTCCAGCTACAAGCCAGCTTTAGATAATCTCAGTCTGGAAAACAGAAGGGGAGCAGATGCAAAAGGAGAAAGACCCTAGGGAAGCTGAAGCAGAGCCCATGCCTACACAGAGAGGGGTGCTTACTCTCTGCCCCTACCTCCAACTTCTGCTTCTTAGGCCTTCAGTGGTTAAGGAGCCTCGGGCCCTAAGAAAGCACTGGGGGCCGTGGGGGAGGACTGTTAGGGGAGTGGATGAGAAAAGGAGGTGAAAGTATGCCAGAACGTGCCTGTCTGCCCTAGAATGATAGAGCCCAGGGAGCCATTCCCTGTTTCTATAAGTGCGAGGCCCTGCTCAAAGGGTCAGACTCTAGGTACTATCTTATAGTTCAGCTCTTTGGAAACACCTGGGACTATCACCACAAACAGCTCTGGTTCCGTAAGAAGCCCTTCCAGGGGGCGCCTGGATGGCTCAGTTAGTTAAGCATCTGCCTTCAGCTCAGGTCATGATCTGCGGGGTCCTGGGATTGAGCCCCACGTCGGGCTCTCTGCTCAGCAGGGAACCTGCTTCCCCCTCTCCTCCTCGCTCATTCTCTCTCTCTCTCTCTCTCAAATAAATAAATCTTAAAAAAAAAAAATTAAAAAAGAAACACTTTCATGGACTAACCTGAACTTACTATACTACCATTTATAAGTTGAGAATTGCCAGAGTTAGCACTCCAGGTGTTTGCATTTCTAGGAAGCCAAGAGAATTAAGAAAAATAAAGGTAATGACCCAAGGCTGATATGTATAAATTAAATTCTGCCTCATGGCTTAATACAAAAGTCCTAATTTAAAAACAAAATAAAAATACTATTCCATTTAGACCAACAAAAAAACCCAATCAGTGAAAGAAGGTCTTATGCAGTAGTCCATCTAAATACCAACATGCAAGTGTTATTAATTCTTTTATTTATTCTGATGCTACTTTAAGCCTGTTTGAATTATATTTTAGAATCCGTAGTCTCCATGAAGACATTAAATTCAATCTCAGAAAGGGGTCAAAAGATTCTTTAGTCATTTGTTTTTTGGTTCCTTCACAAAATTATCTTGCGTCTTTTCTGTCACTGGGGAACTAGGGGCAAATTTTAATGAAAAGATCTATCTTCAGACTTGTAGTTTTCTAAGTGTGTTTACCTTAAATACTACTAAACAACATCTTGGCAAACAGAATCTTATTAATGACAGAAAATGTTTACTAAGCTTAAATTAAGGTAAAGTAAAAAACAAAGGAAAAGCCAATAGGATTCTAGGTTTCTGGGGTCCATCTATTTATGCCATAAGTCAAATGTTCAAAGGATGAAAAACAAATACCAAATACCCTATTTAATGACACTATTTGGCAAGAACCTATCAATTTTCATGGGTGAGCACTTAGATATTTACGCAGATATTTCTCCTCAAGAAAAACACATTATAACCTAACCAAATAATGTATCAAGAAAACTGCTCTCTCGGGCGCCTGGGTGGCTCAGTTGGTTAAGCGACTGCCTTCGGCTCAGGTCATGATCCTGGAGTCCCAGGATCGAGTCCCGCATCGGGCTCCCTGCTCGGCAGGGAGTCTGCTTCTCCCTCTCATGCTCTCTGTCTCTCATTCTCTCTGTCTCAAATAAATAAATAAAAAAAAATCTTAAAAAAAAAAAAAAAAAAAGAAAACTGCTCTCTCCTGCTGCTGAGCCAGGTTTTAACCAATAAAAGCACAAGGCATGATACATTTCGGCATCGGTTTAGAAAAACAGCAAATCTTTTGATATTTAATTCAGTATTCCATCTTGTAGACATCACTCTTTCTACTAGGCATCCTGGTATGCCTATGTCTTACACCAAAAAGATTAATAAGCCATTCCCCAAATTACTTCACAGTTCCAAATGTGTACTGGAGGTTTACCTGGATCCACAGGAACACAGTCTGGAAAGCTTACCTGCGTCCTCGTACCAACAGTCTGGAGGCTTTTCCTAGTAATTCAACAGCCTGTCGTAACCGTTCCTCATTCTGAAGGAATCAAAGAAAAGAGACTATTGGCTGCTTTAATCTAGGAGTCTTTTTTTCCTCCCAATAGTTATTTGGTAAACAAGTAACAGCACTCGATCAAGGTGGCAGGGGGGAAATACCAAAGCTGTTAATCCATTTTATTAACTAATAAGAAAATACAGTTCATCTGTGAGCACAGAAAAATTTTAAAAAGCAGTCACTGCATTTCTCTATTTTCCTACAGGCTATGGATCTAAACATTCTAAGTATACTTAAAGGGAAAAAATCAAATTCGAACTTACTTCAAACACATTAGCTGTCTGTTGATATAACTGTACAGCCTTTTCTGGATCTACGTTTTCTATAAGCCTATATTAGACAAGAAGATGGGACGTATATGAGCAATACGTTTTTCAAAGGACTTCATTAAGACAGCCCGCCAGCGGCCCCCCCGCAGCGAGCCGTGCGCACACTCACTTGCCGGCGCGCTCCAGCGCCATGGCTGCTGTGTCAGGCGTGCCGTTCTCTAGGTACATCGTGCTGGCTTTCTCAATCAGCTGAATGGCCTCAGGGAGTTTCTGCATCTCCTTCAGGCAAAGCATCCAGCACAGATCAGTAAGTGCATCAATTTACATGCAGAATTAACAATCTGAAAATCATTTTATTCCTAATTCATGAAGGTAGATGATTCAAAATGTTATACAACAACAAATACATTTAAGACAAAATGCCTTCATATGGTTATTCTTCCCCACCAAGCTTCTTTTAGCTAAACTAAAAAGGTATCAGTTAAGTTCTACACAGAGTTCATCACCACTTTAGAGTTTCAGAAAAACTTTACAAATGGTTGAACCCAAAATGCTTGCTCTTAACTGTTTTCTAAGATTTATAAATTCTTTGAGCATTTACTGAGTCCCTACTACAAATGAAGCCTATGCCAAAGGCTGTGAACCGGCAGCTCAAGGGCTATACCTCATTTCCAACTGTATCTTGCTTCAGTAGTTTTAAATCAGATCCTTTTAAAAAGGTTCTGTTCTATGGCTTCCTACTTTTATAAAAGATCACAAGCTGTGGCATCAGCAGGCTCGGGTTCCCACATGGCAAAAATGGGTTGGGGCTGTCAGCAGCTGTCCCTGGAGGCATGGTGCCTCCTGGCAGTGGCCGCATTTCTCCCCACTCCTGCCTGCCCTCCACACCTGGGCACGCCAGTCACTCCCCACATCCTGAGCTCATTTGAGTCTGCAGCCCTCTTCCAAGACGAGTGCCACCAACACATGAACTCTGTGTCTTACTATGAAATCATAGGTCTCAGCATCCTGTGGTCCTTGTATCTATTATCAGCAAGTCAAAACTCTTCTTAAAAAAGGAACAAAAGTCATTTAAAAGCTAGACATAAAGTTTACAGACATTTTCTACTTAGGGTTGCCATAGTAGATCTTGAAGTAGGCTCCATGCTGACAGCTCCAGGGCTGTTTTCAAGTCTGACTATTCAGTCCCTCACTGAACTGACAAATTCTTTAGGATACCAAACTTGCTGGTCTCATTCTTACTAACTTCCACATAAAACTTTTTTATTATTTAGCTATGGAGTAAAAAAGAATGGGCTGCCTTCTTAAAAGTTACACTATTTTATATTCTTCCCCATGGTCTTGTAGCATGCCAAAATCATCAAGAAGAAAATAAAAATATGCCTATTTTAGTGGTTTGTGTGCCTTGGTCACCTTCCCGTTTCTGTGGAGCAAACAGGATACGAAATCTTTTTTTTTTCTTCAAGATTTTATTTATTTGAGAGCGAGAGAGTGAGAGTGAGAGAGAGAGAGAGAGAGAGTGGGGCAGAGGAGAGGGAGAAGCAGACTCCCTGCCGAGCAGGAAGCCAGATGCCGGACTAGACCCCAGGACACTGGGATCATGACCTGAGCTGAAGGTAGACGCCTAACAGACTGAGCCACCCAGGCGCACCCAGATTATGAAATCTAACAGCTGTAAAATGACAGAGCCAGAGGCTGCTCCAACAAGCGGTGTCTTCCACTCTGCTTCCTTCTACCTACTATCACTTCCTAAAGCCTTGTTGGGGGATGAATATGAAGGTCTGTATGACAATCTGATGGAAATTTGAACCCACGGAATTAACACTGGGCCTCGTAGCTCAGGACCCCTAATGCCGTTGAGGACTGTCTAAAGGCATTTAATTTAAATACAAGAGCATGCCAGAAAGCATTTTCTCTTGTCTTTTCCCCTATGCACTAGGTTTATTTTTCCTTCATTCAAAGTAGTACCTTCAAATCCTCAAATTAAACAGATACTAAAGCAACGGAAATTATGTCTAAATAATATCTTTTGATGAAGACTCAAGTCTTAGCACAGATGTTAGAATATAAACTGAAGCTGTGAGGATTATATATTATAGTGTTCTAGCATTTTTGTACTTTAAAGGAATGTATCCTAATAATAGGCACAAAGTACACCAAGATGACAAGAGCCATCTGGGAGCTTCCTAGTTCTCAGGGGAACTGGGACAACAGAAGGTCAGGGCAGATAACCTGGCTCCTTCAGCTATAAAAAAAATTCTATTTGCTAAGAAATTGCTGCTGATAACCTGACCTGCATCACCTAATATCAATCTGGTTGCACATTTGTTTTATCCAGAAAAGCTTTATTCCAGTGGCTATGTAACAGCTTCTTATAAGGAAGCATCATAATTTAAGTATTTTATTATTAAAAATTTAGGTAATTGCTATCTTTGTTAAGCAATATGCAGTAAACATTTTTACACATAAATCTTTGCTATCTATTTCTTTACAAGAGAGTCACAAAATTGGAATTCCTGGCTATGAAAATTCTTAAAGCTGTTGATATGCATTATGAAAGTAATTTTTTAAATGACAGTAGAAAATCTGCATTAAAAAGCTAAATGTAAAGTGTAGGATAACTGTGTATAGAGCATTTTCTCAATTTGTGTGTGTATGTAACTGAAAATGTATGTGCATAGAAAAATAACTAGGAGAAAAAAAACCTAAATACATTACTAACATTTTTTGGTCTTTCCAGTTTCTACATGTTCTACAATGAGCATGTACTCACTTAAAAAAATCAGCAAGATTATAAAAGTCACAGAAATTTTAAAAAAACACAAGTTTTACTAAAGTGTGAGTTCTTAGGGGTGCCTGGGTGGCTCAGTCGTTAAGCGTCTGCTTTCGGCTCAGGTCGTGATCCCAGGGTCCTGGGATTGAGCCCTGCATCGGGCTCCCTGCTCGGTGGGAGGCCTGCTTCTCCCTCTCCCACTCCCCCTGCTTGTGTTCCCTCTCTCACTGTCTCTCTCTGTCAAATAAATAAAATCTTTAAAAAAAAATAAAAATAAAAATAAAGTGTGAGTTTTTGTTTTTGTTTAAAGATTTTATTTATTTATTTGACAGAAAGAGACACAACAAGAAAGGGAACACACACACACAAAAAAGAAAGGGAACACAAGCAGAGGGAGTGGAAGAGGGAGAAGCAGGCCTCCCACTGAGCAGGGAGCCCGATGCAGGGCTCGATCCCAGGACCCCGGGACCATGACCTGAGCCAAAGGCAGACGCTTAACGACTGAGCCACCCAGGTGCCCCTAAAGTGTGAGTTCTTAAAACAAAGCTTTATAATAAATAATTCAAACAGCTTTTACTATATTAGGGAACATAAAAATGGAAAGGAAATGTTCAATTTCAATTGCTACTTGGCATACTTTGAGAGTGAATGTCATAAAGTGTCATAAAGTACATGTTTTTTTCTTACCACAACAGGATATTAATTTCCAGCCTGCTTTTAAGAGGCAGAAATATGAAAAGTGGCTCAGACACATGAGCCAATCTATTCTATTCAATAAGAATCAAAATTAAATAGCAATAGCCTAGGTCTAAGGTTCTCTTCAATGCCAACTTTTAAAAAACAAGCAAAAATCTCTTCTTTCTATAACCCAAGGGTAGTAAAAAATACATATACTTGTAAATTTTTACGACATTAAAATGTCCTGAAGTTCTCAGAAGTAGGGAAATCTCTCACACAGCTTTTTGTCTAGCAACACTCTCCTGGTTACAGAGCTTAGAAACTTGTTGTTCAATACAGTCTTAAATTTCACCTTTAAAACTCCCTATCTTAAGACACATACAATGTACCCTTGGGTCCAATTAGCATTACTTTGGATAAGAAATCTTAGCACCTCTTGCCTTACAGCTAGGAGACTTTTCAACCTCCACACAAATTTACTTTAACACCTTGTAGTTATTAATTCATTTTACCTACAGAACAGTTATGGCACATTACTGACCTTCAGCATCATGCCAGCTTGCTCATAAGCTCTGCAAACAAAGAGAATATAATTTCTCAGATGAGATGTTAATGAAATAAGGGGGAGGAGAAACTTTCTACCACAGATATGAGAAGTTATGTCAGTTTAAACTGGCTCAGGCACTACATATTGCTTTAGCTTTTAATAACACATTTTTTTTTCCTTTTTATTTTTGTGGGCAATAATGCCTTGGAAACAACAGACATCTGAGCTAAAGGGATTTTATTTTGCAAATGCAAAATTAAGTAAAACTCAGAAAGGTTAAAGGACTTTCTATGTGACAAATCTAACAAGTTTTGAAACAAGTAAATACTCTCCACAAAAGCAGGAGAAAGACCATTTCTCTCCTCAAGTACTATTAACTATCAAAGAAAGAGGGAAAAAAAAAGATTCTAACTTACTTGTTTTTTCATAGGTTATTGAAGAAAATTGTCCTAAAAATATTTGGTAAATTGAATGTAAACACTGTATAACTTAGTTAGGAGTGACTTAGTTTCTAAGGGTCAGGTAAAGACCGAAACAAATGGAAATGATGATTTTATTTAAATCAATACAAAATAATTCACTATTTATGGATTTGTAACTTAGGAAAAATTTACTGACCTACGGAAAAACATTTAAAACATAATCTCCAAATACATGAAAACATGGAAAATATTTACTTACTTGGCAGCATGAAAAAGACTGAATGGATGTAACAAAGTCAAAATTAAGGAAAAAAACCGAATCAACAGTTTCCAAAGATCTGCTATTTAAAAAACAATGTCAACTGCCCTAGTTCGTTCCAAAAGACAAATTTTACAAACAGATGAAGCAATCATTTTACGCCTGTTGCTGTCTCTCACAACTACATAATTCACAAAAACACTGACAAAACACTACATAGATTTTTAAGCTATTTCCACTGCCCGTTAATCTGAAAAGTGTCACTGCAATGCAAAGTTATTTACAACCATAATTTGAAAATGAGATAAAACAGACATCTTTTACTTAGTAAGTTTTAAAATACCTCAGGAAAATTTATTGTTTTAAACTACTTAAAAATCTTTTTCCAAATACCCAAGAAAGACTATATTTTAAAAATATTTACTGAGCAGTTTATACATTTCTAATACCCGCGCGACTGCTTCATTCTTCAGCACCTGTGCATTTCCCTCACTTCATCCCAAGGAAAATCAGCATCAAGCAAATGCAGAAACAACAGAAATAAACTCTCAAATACAGCTCTGCAAAACAGTGTGAACCTTATGATTAAAAGTCTCTGTAAAGGCTCCTTTGGAGTCTAAAAATACAGATCTTTTTCTAATCATTTTCTAATTTAATAGCATCGTAGTCCACATGTAGCAAATTTATAAAAGAAAATAATGAGTTGCTGTCCAAATCATCAAATTGTGGAATTTCTTTGTAAAGGTTGAAAAAGATACGCCCTGTTATTCTCATGGGCAACAGCTTCTCTCAGGCAGGCATCTTTTGCTTGCTCAAATTGTTTGGCATTTTTAAAAGCAACAGCTGAAATAGAATAACAACAACAACAAACAGACTTTCTAATCCATTGTTAAAAAAACTTCAAATGAATCATTACCAAAATCTGCATCAGGGGGGAGGCATTAGAAAATATCCTTATTTTAATCAAATACGTTAAGAAATTTTATACAATGCTACTTTTTTCTAAGGAATTTTCTTACAACCTTTTTGATTACCAATAACTTAGAAGTATTTTCAAAAGTTTAGTGTTCTGTTTTGTTAAATCGTAGACTACTGGCAATAAATTAGTGCCACTTCCACTCAAAACCAAGTCTTTTTAACAGCAGCACCTAAGCTTTGAAAAACTAAGATCGCATCAGTCAAACCAATACTCCCAAATAACAGGTCCCGTCACAAAAGACACTACCTTACTTCACCAGTTTTACATTTAATAATAAAGACAGTACTTTAGTTACAGTTTATTCCATCTTTTAAATTATTGAGAAACGGAAGACCAATAAACACATTCAACTTTTGTACAACGAACCCTCCTTTTGGCACAATCTTGAAATAAATGTCTAAAACATTAATAATGCATTTCTTTTAAATAAAGCTTTTAAATTCTTTGGTAGGTTTCTATGAAAATGACATCTCCACTGTCCAAAGAGCTAAAATATGTTGCTCACTGTTGTAAAAGTGTCATCATCAGAGCAAAACAATAAGGAGTGGCCCTAAAATAGGATCTTCCAGATTTTGGGAAACTTGCCAAGGGTTCTTTACAAATAAGTAAAAAAGGACACTGTTAAAAAAAAAAAATTTGGTTAAAACCAAACTCTTAAAATTCTCTTTAATAAAATACTGAAAATAAACAAACTATTGACCTATTTTCATCCCTGGACTTCCACATTTTGCTTTTTAAAAAATTTACTCTAATGATTAAATATATTTTGCATAACTCCTTAAAGAAAATAAACAAAGGATGATTTAATGGGAAAATATGACCTGAAATATGTATTTGTGACAGCAGCTCCTGGTCTCAGATGCTTATAAAACAAACCTGGGATAAATTTCCCTCACGAGAGTTGCAAAATGTTGTGCCCTCCAGTTACAAAAGCGTTCTTATATAAGGTGTCCACAGAATCCATATGAAGTTTGAACTTTTAATAATTTTCCTTTTAAACAGGACGTATTTGCGTAATTCAACAGAGAATTTAGTCAGGATTTAAATAAAAGTGTTGAAGACTCATTAGCTTTCTATTTACCTGATTCTTCTATTCTTTGGTGATATACTGAAACTAAAGTCTATCAAAAGCACATTATGTAGGTGGTCTCTATGTTAGGCTAACAAACGTGATCTGAGCTATGACTGAAACACAACTGCAAATGTGTTCAGAATACTTCAAAAACCGCATTATGCTTTGCATCCAAAATAATTGTGCATATGCTGAAAGTTATCATTCTATAAATAAATGCTAAATTTTCAGTAAGGTCCCTCTCTGTTGCATACTGCAGATTTTTATCTTACATACAAATAAATTTATTCAAATACTTATATAGCTTAACTCTTCACCAACATTTATCAGCATATCTCAAAAGTGCGGTTCTTAAAAAAACACGTGCCAAACAAACATAGGATTTGCAGATCTGCTCAGAATAAGGCTAAATTAAAAAATAAAAAGTTAACAAAGAAAAGTCTTTATTCAATTATAGGAAGTATAATAGAGGCATATGGCAAAAACTCCTGGAAACAGTGTGCAACTGACTAAAGTTCAAGAATATCTGAACAATGCAAAAAACCTGCAGCTATGTACTGCCAACCCTACTCGCCCCTGCTGTCAGGAGAGAGCTGCAGGTCACTGGATTTCTAACTCAGCCCTCAACACATCTGAAAATAACAAGTGGGAAAAAAACAAGGGCTTGGGCAGGTTTGTTTAATTATTAATTTCTCACAGAAAGCATTAAGTGTAAGTATTTTGCAGAGATGAAGTTATCAGCCTATGTTAAGATCACATATTGGAGTCACACATCACACATACCTGCTTTTCCATATTCAGAAGCAGCACTGTCATAATCTGGTTTCCATTTTAAAAAACCAGTTTTCAGGCTAAAATGAAAAGAAGACACATTTAACAGAAGTTCCCAACCACATTTATAAGTCAGAATCCTGCTTTAATGGCTTTGTAGGTGATTAAAAAAAGACACTGGGTACAAAGTCCCCATCTCACCCACCTCCACCCAAATTTATTTACAATGAAATACAACCTCGCCATTTTCCCTCTATCACAGACATGGTTTTCTCGTTTTGATATGTCTGTATAATAGCCAAGTACAGCAGAGATTCTCAGTGCCTGGTCCCCAGACCACATTACCAAAAAATGTGCTAGACATATAAACTCATCTCACCCAGACCTACAGAACCACCAACTCCAGGGTGGCAGCAGCAATCAGGGTATAACAAGCCCTGAGGTGCATAAAAGTTTGAGACCCTCTGAAGCACAGCATCAAGTAAGCAATTGGATTCGTGAGACTGAAGCTCAGGAGAGGCTAGAGATATTAACTAAGGAGCCACTGGCATATGCCACACCAAGGGCCTAGTTAAGATCTGCCAGGGAGATCTCAGAGAGCGAGCTGAAAGACAACAGAATACAAACATTCAGAGCAATAACCAGGTTGAGAATTAGCCACCAGTGAACAGGAAGGATAGCCAGAAAAATGAGGATGTTGTAAGAACAACAGAAGCTGCTTTCTAGGATCACTACTGGTTTCTCAGATGTCAAAGCAAAGGTCCATCAATTTTCAGTCCTTACCTTACTTACTCTTTCTTCAATATCTTATTTTATTTCTTTTTTAAGTAATTTCAGACTTTCAGGTTAAAGTAACTCAGTGACTGATTGGTGAAAAAAAGATGGCGGAGGAGTAGGGGACCCTATTCCAACTGGTCCCCAGAATTGAGCTGGATATCTACCAGACCATTCTGAGCACCCATGAAATCTGCCTGAGATGTAAGAAGATCTGGATCTCTACAAACAGAATATCGCGGGGGATTGGTTTCGAGGTACGAAGCGGGGAGGTGTGATTCTGCGGGCAGATATCGGAGGATGAACGGCAGTGGAAGGCAGCCTGGCCGTGGGGATCCTACACCACCGGTGAGCGACAGCCTGCCACACTGGGGGCGGGGCACAGAATCGCAGACCGGGAGCGACGGGAAAAGGACTTTAGCGCAGCCCCCGGGGTGGAAACCCGGAGCAGCGGGGTTGTGCGTGCAAACTGGGAGCGGCTGGCGGTTTCAGAAGCACAAAGGGCAGAGACATGCCCCGACCTGGAGGCAGGACTGGGGGCGCTGAAGAGGGGCGCACAACCCAGGACCCTGCAGTTTATAGCAGCACAGACGGAAACGAACAGACTATGGCTGGAGAGCTCAGTGAAGAACAGACTGCGATCTCTCTGATCTGAGGCAGAGAGTTGGAAACAGTCTCTTCTGCTCTGACTCTCGGGGGAGATGCAGAAAGCTGCCAGGGAAAGCCGCCAGAGAACAAAAGCCCCCAATAAACTTGTTCCCACTGAGCCCATCCCCTGCCACAGGGGGGCGGGGCAACTCTTCCCAAACGGGGTTGCCTGAGTAATAGCACAGCAGGTCCCTCCCCCAGAAGACAGGCTGGGAAAACAAGAGGCCAGCAACCCTGAGGTCCCTAGAAAACAAGTGCATCTTGCTTGGGTTCTGGTCAATAATTTGGACTCTATACATTCCCTCAACCATCCCTCAACAGAATGACTAGGAAGAGGAACCCCCAAATTAGGAAAGACTCAGAGATTATGACTTATGCACCAGATTTACAAACGGATGCAGATATAACCAAGATGTCGGAGATGGAATTCAGGCTAGCAATTGTGAAGACAATAGCTAGAATGGAGAAATCAATTAATGGCAACATAGAGTCTCTAAGGGCAGAAATAAAAGGTGAATTGGCAGAACTTAAAAATGCTATCAGTGAGATCCAATCCAATCTAGATAATCTAACAGCTAGGGTAACTGAGGCAGAAGAGAATAAGCGACCTGGAAGACAATATAATAGATAAAAACGGAAAAGAGGAAGCTAGGGAAAAACAACTCAGAATCCATGAAAATAGAATCAGAGAAATAAGTGACACCATGAAGCATTCCAAGGTCAGAATTATTGGAATCCCAGAGGGGGTGGAGAGACAGCGAGGACTAGAAGATATATTTGAGCAAATCATAGC
>NW_023270422.1:1659021-1750486 GCF_011800145.1 Mirounga leonina | reverse complement strand
GTGTCACTTATTTCTCTGATTCTATTTTCATGGATTCTGAGTTGTTTTTCCCTGGCCTCCTCTTTTCCCTTCTTGTCTATTAATTGGTCTTCTAAATCACTGATTCATTCTTCTGCCTCGCTTACCCTAGCTGTTAGATTATCTAGATTAGATTGGATCTCACTGATAGCATTTTTAGGTTCTGCCAATTCAGCTTTCATTTCTTACCTTAGAGACTCTATGTTGCCATTAATCAATTTCTCCATCCTAGCTATTGTCTTCACAATTGCTAGCCTGAATTCCATCTCCAACATCTTGGTTGTATCTGAATCCATTTGTAAATCTGGTGCATAAGTCATAATCTCTGAGTCTTTCCTAATTTGGGCATTCCTCTTCCTAGTCATTCTGTTGATGGGTGGTTGAGGGAATGTATAGAGTCCAAATTATCGACCACAACCCAAGCAAGATGCACCTTAGGGTTGCTGGCCTCTTGTTCTGCCAGCTTATCTTCTGGGGGAGAGGCCTGCTGTGCTCTTACTCAGGCAACCCTGTTTAGGCAGAGTTGCCCTGCCCCCTTGTGGCTGGGGATGGGCTTAGTGGGAACCGATTTTTTGGGGTTTTTTTTCTCTTCCGTGTCTCCTCCAAGAGTCAGAGCAGAAGAGACCGTTTCCAACCCTCTGCATCACAGCAGAGAGATCACAGTCTGTTTTTCAGTGAGCCCTCCAGGCCATACTGTCTCTGTTTCTGTCTGTGCTGCTATAAACTGCAGGGTCCTGGGTTGTGCACCCCTCCCCAGCGCTCCCAGTCCTGCCTCCAGGTTGGGGCACGTCTCTGCCCTTTGTGCTTCTAAAACCACCAGCCACCCCAAGTTTGCATGTGCACCCCCAAATTTCCAGGTTTCAGTCCAGGCAGCTGCCCTAAAGTCCTTTCCCTGCTGCTACCTGTCTGCGAGTCTGTGCGGGTTCCCCACCTCAGGAGGCTGTCGTCACTGGCGGTGCAAGATCCCCACATCCAGGATCCCTCCCACTGTCGTTTATCCTCAGATATCTGCCCACAGAATCACGGCTCCTGGCTTCATACCTTGAAACCAACCACCTGCGATCTTCTGTTTGTAGAGATCCAGATCTATCTTCTTACATCTCAGGCTGATTTCATGGGTGCTCAGAGTGGTCTTGTAGATATTCAGCTCTATTCCGGGGACCAGTTGGAATAGGGTCCCCTACTCCTCTGCCATCTTTTCCTCTCCCCTCATTTTTTTTTTTTTTTTTACATTTTCAAAAGAATTCCCAAAACAGAGCAGGAGAGCAAGTCTGTGGGATGGAGAAAGACCCATCCATGGGTGCCAGTCCTCTTACCTGGGCACAGGATGGTGCAGACCAGTGTAGCTCAAGCCAGAGCAGAGTTCCCAATGTAGCCACCGTCCCACAGTCGCCTCTGCATCAGTAGGGAGGAGGTGGGTGACCATGGTATGGATAGTGGACCCCACCCTGTCCAGCTTGCCTGACCCTGCAGGCTCCCCAGGGAGGCCAGCAACTAAGCTCCCCATCCTGGGGGTTCCTGGCAGCCATGAGACAAATGGCTCAATAGAGCTGCTACAATCTGCCAGATATTCTACTAAGTGTTTTATGCTTAGCACCTTAGAAACACTATAATGATCCCATTTCACATAGGAGGAGACTGAGGCTCAGAAAAGCTAAGGAACTGGCTTAAGATCACACAGGTCTCTGTAGATAGGTCTGACATTATTCTGATGTTTCTCCCTCTGTATGTAAGGAATCTTTTCCCCTAACTGCCCTTAAGATGGTTTCCTTGGTTCTAAGATTTGCGAGTTTTACTATTACATGCTGGGGTGTGGGCCTGTTTTCCTTGATCTTGGGAGGGGTCCTCTCTGCCTCTAGGACATGAATGTTTGTTTCATTCCCCAGATTCGGGAAGTTCTCAGCTATGATTTGCTCAAATATATCTTCTAGTCCTTGCTGTCTCTCCACTCCCTCCGGAGTTCAAGTTCAAGGCAGAACTTGAACCCAGGACCAATTGACTCCAAAATCTATAGTCAAGCCACTGTAATGGACTGAAAAATGGTCCCTGTTTTGTAGTAGTTTAATAACAACTCACACAATACCTCCACTCAGTTGCATGGATCCATTACAGAAGTTCAAATGTTTTTGGAAAAAAAAAAAAAATTCAGAATGCACTTTACTATGTATCTGTTAGTGTTTGGAAATTTCACTAACAGTTGAAAAATGGAGTTGGGAATTTATTAGGTATGACTGAAGTAAGTTGCCAAATGGCTGAGAAGGAAACATCCCTGCCAGATGCCGTTAAGTATATTTTACTGAGACTTTCCCGGGTTCTTTCGGGTTTTGCTCAAGGTCATGTAGTTCTCCCGAGGAAACACACGGTGGCACCACTCGCGCAGGTTTTTATAGCCACAAGCCACCGAAACAGCCGTGATTGCTACTTTGTATTATAGAGTCATATTCTGGCAACATTTCGCGTTCATAACTGAACTTCCCACATAAAAGGGATACCTCCACTATTTTGTACACAAAGTTAAGCAATGTTGCCAAAGAGTTCAGAGCATGGTAAAGCTAGGAAGATCTGCCTCATTATTAATATATCTAATAACATCTTTTATATCCACTTTAACCAACACATCTGTTTTGATGAATAATACTTTTAAGAAGAGAGAAGATGTAGAATTTACTCTGCTAGTTATCTTTGAATAAAAGTTGAAACCAGTTTACTAAATTGGCTTAATAGAGTCCTACTGTATATTTTTTTGGACTACTTGCAGATAACCTAGTTCCATCCTGAAAGTATTCTCGTTCTAAAACTATATCCCAAAGATATACCCATGAAGAAGATTTTAGCCTTAAATTGTAATAATTTAATTTTGTGGCTACATCTTTGTGTGAATATAAATTATACAGATTTGAAGTAATACAACAAAAATTTATCAATGAAATTTTATAAATAACATGCATCTTCTACATTAAAAATTCCTCAAGAATTGCACAGTTTGGGGGTATCAGGGTGGCTCAGTCAGATGAGTGTCTGCTTTCGGCTCAGGTCATGATCCCAGGGTCCTGAGATCGAGCCCAGCATCGGGCTCCCCGCTCAGTGGGGAGGCTGCTTCTCCCTCTGCCTCTGCCTCTCCCCTCCACTCATGCTCTCTCTCTCTCTCAAATAAATAAATACAATCTTAAAAAAAAAAAAAGAATTGCGTAATTTGAAGCCATCAGGAACAAAGAGTTGTAGACTAGGTTTACGCTGTTTACTCTTTAGACATTCGTTCAAGAGATATTTGTGGAGTGACTTCTCCATGCCAGGCACTGTTCTAGGCTCTGGAGGTACAGCTGTGGATACAACAGTCAGAAATTCTTCCTGGTGCTCCCAGAGTTTACATGCTGGGGAGGGAAGGGCGTGGGTGGGGACTTAGGAGACAAGTGGGAATGCTAAATGGAATCCGTGCTTCTTGGAAAAGAAAGCAGGAAGAGGGCTGAGGCAGTGCCTATGCAAGGGTGGGGGCAGTTATCACTGGGCAAGTGACAGCTGAATGAAGACATGCAGGCATGATGGCTTGAGCCAATGGGCTATCTGGACAAGGAGCGCGGCTGATAGAGAGATAGAGTGAAGCAGCACGTTGGTGAGGCAGGGTGTGCCTGGCTTGTTCCAGGGAACATAAGGGACCAGTGAGGCCCAGGCCGCTCCCAGGAGTGCAGGAGACCAACCACTCAGTGAATGAGCCAACACACCAATTCTTTGTCAAGACCCATCTAAAATCAGGCAAAGTTTGGATTATGTTTGAAAATCTTCAGGAACATGTCTCTCGCTTACATACAACTTCCATCTGCTTGAGTGATCAGAAATGAACATATGTTAATAAAGAAGGTAAAAAAATTGCTCAGTCTATGATGGAACGCTTACTCAAACATGAAAATGTCAAACCCACAGAGTGCACTAGGGTTGCAAAAGCAGGCACAAGACCCTTTTTCTCAAGATTCTCGTGTCACTGCGGAGATAGAATAACAACACTCTGGTGGGACACATGCTAGAAAAGAGACATAAAAGGTCCAGAGAGGAATCCTGTTCACAGGACCCCTGAATTCCCAGCGAAAACTGGGCAGACGCAGCTAGCTCCCCTCTGCCGGCCATTCTCGTTCCTCCCACTGGGGGGACCTCTAGGCCCATGGCCATCGCCAGGGGAGGTCGTGGACTCCGAAATACGCCCTGGGGTAAGAAAGGATCTTTAGTCGTGCTCACATTCGAAAGGAGACCTTCCAGATTTGGGAAAAAAAAGGCAATAACACCCTCATCTCCCCAGCTCCCAACAAAGAGATGAAAGAAGACAGTTTTAGCATGGCAAATAAAAAAATAAACAAGTGCTTGAAATGGGTAAGTTTTTCCTTTTAAATTTGTTTTTGCAAAGGGTTTTTTTTTTCCCTGAAAAACAAAATACTAAAATAGCAAGTTATGTTTTCATTTATGAACCCTTCTCAAGAGGAAATCTAATAATAACAAGGGGTTCCCATTGGATTCCAGCTTATTTCATAATGTAAATATATTTATATCCTCTGGGGAAAGAAACCTACCCTGAGCCAGGTAGTTCTCATTTAAATTGGTGATTTTGTTCATTTGTATTTTTTCCTCTTTTTTTTACCTGGAACAACCTCTCAAACTGGAGAGAAGCTTTAGATTCTACAGCTGTGTATTGGACGGGGTGCCTTTTGCTAGTGATAGAGGGTGAAAGATGGTAGCAAAAGGATTTGCTTTGCTTTATTCTATATCCAGTCAGAAAGGTGGTTTGCCCCTCACTAAGTTTTATCTTATTATATCAAATGTTCAAACGTTGAGAGAGCAGGGTCATGTACCAGAAAGAGAAAAGGCTTAGAGGCAGTCCCACGTTCCAATCTCAGCTGGGTTGCTCATAGGATGTAAATTATTTCACTTCTTTGCGCCTCCGTTTCCTGGTCTATAAAATAGGGATAATAATACAGTGGTGGATTCAAAATGGCAGTCAAATCTCTGGCACTCCTCCCATGGAGAGGTGGAGTCAATGTCCTCTACCTTGAACCCAGGGTGGGGAGATGTTCTGTGGATGCTCTGACCAAGAGAACATGGAGGGAAAGATGTTGTTCCAGAAAGCTCCACTTCCTGCCTTTCCTGGAGCCCTGAACAGTATGACTACCCTGAGGTCACCATGATGGGAAGAAGCTTGAGTGAGCCAGGAGAGGGTCTGTGTGTGTGTGGAGGGAGAGGTACTCGGCCAGCTACCAGCTCTCCTGACTCCCAGCCATGTGAGCCATTTCAGCTGAGTACCCAGATGTCATGAGGCAGAGATGAGGCCCTCTGACTGCTCCCATCCAAATTCCTTTCTGCACTATCATGAGATACGCTAAGAACAAATTGTTGTTTTAAGCCACTGAGCTCTGGGATAGTTTGCTAAGCTGCAGTAGATAAGCCCACTAAGTGCCTATCTTGAGGAGCTGTTGTCAATTTTACCAATAATAAATACCTCTGAGGCACCTAGCCCAGAACTGACACGAAGTGAGCACTCAGTAAACAGTATCATCATCATTCTTGCTGCTTGCATTTTCTTTCCATAGGACAGGTTATTTTTTTTTTTCAAATGTGGGCATAAAATCCTCTCTGAGCTCACAGAGGACAATGAAATCCCTCACAGCTGACTTGCCTGGGAGTCCACAGGCTTCGGGGCTGCAAATCCTCCCCAGCCTAAGCAAGTCGGGCACAAGAGAGCCACTGAGTCCAGCCTTTGCTGGCACTCCCTTTAAACACGTGCTCTGCCGGTGCGCGGGACGTGCTGGCCCTGCATTCCAGTGACACCACAGGGCACACAGTGAAGCTCTGTGCTTGCCTTTTGCTTTTTCTCTCCTATAAATCTCCTTAACTACCTAAACTCAGTGGGCAACCAAACATAACTGGGTTTAAAGAAGGCATGGTGGCAAGAGATTGTCTTTAAATGCAGCTGCTGGTGCTAGCCCCCAGGGAGGAGTTGAGAGCTTGCCAGCCCGGCTGAAAGCCTCTCAAGCATTCACCTTCCCCATGGCCTCCAAGTGACCTTATCTTTGGTGACAGCATTTAGGGGGTACTCCCAGTGATGACGCTAGATGTCCTGGGACCATCGAGGCAGTAGTAATGTTAGGATATAAAGTATTCTTAATATAGTGATCTTATAGAACTCAGAATCCCAAGAAATGGCATGTACTGATTCCTAATCTGTCCTGCATGAACCTGCCGCTCCCCATCCCTACTGCTGCTGGCCCCTTCTCTGGCCCAGACTGCTGGTCAACCTGTTCTTACTGGTCAGTCATCCTGCCACCACTCGGACTTCTGTAGAAAGCTCATTCTCTCTGCAGCCTTCTGGAAGCACCAGTGTCACGGTATGACCATGCCACTCCCTCTTTCAACGACTTCAGTAGTTCCTCTGGGGACCGAAGAAAACATAACAAGTCCAGGGTTAGGAGCCCAGGTTTCCTGGCCTGGGCCCTGTGTTTGCCGCACCTGCTCTGACTGATGGCTCAGGCCAATGCTATAACTATGCCCATCCCCAGATAGGAGGGGAAGTCGGGAGGAGTGGGGGATGAAGGCGGGGATGACACCGTCCAAAGGTGACAGAAACAGACGACTCAGCTGGAGGTGAGGTGGGGATCTTTTGCTTAAAGACTTTGTATGTCTCACAATCCACCTCTGGATCCTAAGCTGGGAACCTCAGGATTGGTTCAAATGACTAGGACTAGAACAACTTATTTTGGATGATACGCTTGCCCCATTGGTGCTTTGGAACTGCTTGAAAAAAGGAAGGATTCACTAAAATCAAAAAGCAAAAAAGGAAAAACTGAAAAGAGTGAGACCTCCAGCCAAGGCTCCTGCGTTCCCCAGCAAACTGGGACCAGGCACTTCAGTTCTCGTGCTGATGCTTCCACACCCCTCTGTTCCCCAAGGAGTGCAGCTCTGCACCAGGGCACACAGCCACTGTGACCTCCTCTATCCCCACTTAGAAACCGAGCTTCCGGGCACCTCGTGGCTCCGTCGGTTAAGCATCTGACGCTTGATCTCAGCTCAGATCTTGACCTCAGAGTTGTGAGTTCAAGCCCCACATTGGGCTCCATTCTGGATGTGGAGCCTATGAAAGAAAGAAAGAAAGAAAGAAAGAAAGAAAGAAAGAAAGAAAGAAAAAGAAAAAGAAAAAAAGAAAAAGGAAGGAAGGAAGGAAGAGAAAGAAAGAAAGAGTGAGAAAGAAAAAAGTCTTCTATTTCTTATGTTTCTGGTCTCTCGTCACACGAGCTCATGTTTTCAGTTCCTCCTTCAGGGTCATAGCACAT
This sequence comes from Mirounga leonina, assembly GCF_011800145.1. Classification (NCBI taxonomy): domain Eukaryota; kingdom Metazoa; phylum Chordata; class Mammalia; order Carnivora; family Phocidae; genus Mirounga; species Mirounga leonina. Next base: position 1,743,161 of record NW_023270422.1, on the reverse strand, counting down.
CTCCACAGTATTCCCACAAGCTTGACCCTGGTGTCTTCTGTTGGCCTGGCATACGGCCCCAGCTCACTTTTGTTCTCCCCACTGGCCTCATTACCTTTGAAGGACACTCCCTGTGTGGCTCCTTGTTGCCTTTGCTTGCTTCCTTCACCAAGTAGCGTACTGGGGACAGAAAGACAAAGGGGCTGGCAATTTCCACCTGGTGGGCTCTGCATTTAACGCTGGGACCCTATACCCACAGACAGACGGTTATGAGGATGCAGGGTGTTTGTGGGTGGTTCTAGAAAGTGTTTCTGCATTAGCTATGATTTGCTCGAACTCTCTCCATTTCCAGGGGTCAGTGCTGGTCCTGAAGACAAACGGGGAAAGATCCTGCTTCGGCGCAGTGGGAAGGGACAGCGGCAATTCACCTGAACAAATAATCTCATGGCTCTACTCAAGCTACATTTTCAGAGTCACCCTTTAGAAGCTGTCTCATTTATCACTTTAGAACTTGAATTTGATGGGTTTGACTTTTTAGTCCAAGACTGCACCTATGATTTAGGTAAGCATCCACCAGCAGGCAACTTACAGTTTAAACTATAGTGTGAGTTTTCGATATTCAAAATCAGCTCTCAAATCAACCCTCTTACTGAATCTTCTATATCTTACTTCTTTTTTTTTATTTTAAAGATTTTTATTTATTTATTTGCGAGAGAGAGAATGAGAGAAAGAGCACACGAGAAGGGGGAGGGTCAGAGGGAGAAGCAGGCTCCCCGTGGAGCAGGGAGCCCGATGTGGGGCTCGATCCCAGGACCCCGGGATCATGACCTGAGCCGAAGGCAGACGCTTAACGACTGAGCCACCCAGGTAGTCCCTATATCTCACTTCTCAAAAATACAAATTTATAAAAGTGGATAGACTTAGTAACTTTTCCTTTGTCGATGTATCAAGATCCTTCAGTTGTTGTTAGAAGCCCTTACAGTATAGGCAGCCCCCGACCTTGGACTGGGTCCCTGTCAAGGTCAGCCGAGTTGGTGCTCTTGGCGCCCAGAGACCAGCTTCAGCTGCCTTGCTTGCCGGGCATTGAACAGAAAAGACACAGATCTTCACACTTGTTGCTGGGACTATCTGTGTGTAATTTTCCCAGACTAGATTCTTTTTTCTGCCTCTGGAAGAAAGGGTTCCCTTTCTGTGTCTTATTAGACAAGCACTGGATGTCTTTACATAGAGGAGCACTTTCAGTTAAGTTTGCTCCTGACGATAGTTGAAGGTTGACAGTTAGAATAACATTCCTCTTGGGGAAAAAATCTGTATGTTCTATACAGAACTGAACATTCTGGATTGAATCAAAAGATCATTTTTTTGAAGCTAGAGTTCTGTTAATTTTATTGCCAGAGCTATGATGAAATCTGTTTATGTTCAAATTTTGTAACATTGTGTGACTTTGAATTCTTCCCGGGACAGTTTTTAATGAAGCCAGGCTTTATGGTTAGTGGGGAAACCAGACTATGTACTCAATGTTCACTTCCTCATCTAGAACATGTTTGCAAAGTACTGAGGTCCATGATATGAACACAGCCGGGGCAAGTCAGGCACCTTCCCTTCCCTGGAGGAGCTCACTCTGTAGCAAAAGCAACAGATACTAAAGAACATTTTTAAAAATTACAAGTATGGAAGTAGAGCCTGTAGGGGGTCGGGGCGGGGGAGTGTAGGGAAGGATGGGCATGGTGTAATCTCAAACAGCTCAGGAAAAAGTTAAGGAGATGAGATTCTAAGGAAGAGGGCACACTGATAACTGAGGGAGCTACTTGCCCATGAGCCCCAGCTATACTTTCGTGCAGATGTGGACCTCTGAGCAGCCAGGCCCTCAGTCCCTATCAACTGAATGCTTCATAGGCATGTTACAGGTTACATCTCAAATACTGAATAGTTGGCAGAAAAGGTTGAAAATAATGATATAAGAATTAGAGAGAAAGAAACATTCTGGTAACTCTAGTATTTTTCACATTTGAAGGTCATTCCTTAGCAGGATTGGCTTTTGGCTTTTAAGTAATTGGCTATTTATATGTAGGTAGTATAATTGTATGAAGATGAACAGAGGAAACAATTTTATGGGGGAAAGGGAATGGAAGAAAGAAAGAGTCTAATTTGGATTACTCTTGGATTGGAAGCAACTCCAGAAAAAGGTTGGATGCTACTCTTAGAAAAATTGCTCTATCTTGTGGTGCCTTGCTTGCTTCTGGTGATGGAATCCGTCCCAGCTCATGGCACTGCAGAAGATGAGGAGGATTTGGAGGGGTCTCTTTTTAACTTGTTTTGAACCCATTTAGGGACCACTGCCTTCTCTTGCTGTTTGGGCACAGCTGTGACCTAGCCAAGAAGGCAACCCCTATTAAAGCCCAGGACACTGGTTAATAAGACAAAGGAAAAGCTTTGTGATGCAAAACACACACACACACACACAGATACACACACCCATAGATGCACACACAGACACACAATAGACATGTACACAAACACAAATGCACACACACACACAGACACACACACACACACCTCTCTTAGGGAGAGCAGAGAGTTCTCTGAAAAGAGGTTGGCCTGGTTTGAGGACTTAAAAAATAACCCTCTGCAAGAAGATAAGGGAGAACTGAAGAAAGCAAGGTAAGAGGCTAGACAGCAGGCGTCTGAGGGGCTCAGCTCTAGAAGGCCCATCACCTATGGGTAGGACAAGAGAATGATTTGTGACCAAGAAAAAGAAAAATTCTATCCTTAATGTTTCAGACGCTATGCCATGGCCCTGAGAACCAGCTGACTCATCATAAAGAAATACCACCAAAGTCTGATGTCATTGGTCGGGGGTAAATTGTCTAGGCGGAGGGATCCTGGAAAAAAAGACTCTCCTACTGCCAGCCATTTGGTGAGAGAGCTGGGGTGAAGGAGGGCAAGGCTGATGCCATTAACATTGGTGCAGAGAGCAGCAGACCCACTTGCTGGCCTCATCAAGAGCCTCCAGTAGTGGGGACAGTAAGCATAACTCCCTGTTGCACTTACTCCTACTCCTCCCTCCAAAACACTTTTCCCACGAACATCTTGGATACATATAAAAAAGCAAGGACCAGGCGCCTGGGTGGCTCAGATGGTTAAGCATCTGCCTTCAGCTCAGGTCATGATCTCAGGGTCCTGGGATCGAGTCCCGCATCAGGCTCCCTGCTCCTTGGGAGCCTGCTTCTCCCTCTGCCTCTCTCTCTCTCTCTCTGTCTCTCATGAATAAATAAATAAAATCTTAAAAAAAAAAAAAAGCAAGGACCTTTCCACCTGGAGGTTACACAAGAAACGGTTTTGCTCTAAAGAAGTAGAGCAATTTAGGGTTTTAAAGTTGGATAAGCTTAACAAATACCGTCATGTCAAATATCCCACAGAATGTACTCTGCATACAGACTGCATGTTTGGGCATTCATTGACACCTGAAAATAGCATACCATAATTATGGGAGCACTCTGGGGACAGATAATTAAGACCCTTTGATGGGAATGCAGCCTCGTGTTTATGACTGAGGTAACAAGGAGACAATCTGCCTTTCATTAGCACATAATAACATCTCACTTTTATGGGAAGTTCCTTCAGTTGATTTTCTTAATTAGATTTAACTGAAGGATGAAAGTCAACTTTTGCTACACAAAGCCCTGGAAAGGAAGACCACTGTGTTTAACACAGTAATTGAACATGAAAGCCACATACATCAAAGGTATGCACAAATAAGAGAAGTATGTTTTCTAAAGATCCCTGGACCAGTGAAGGCTAATTTCAGATGGACTCGGGGTTTTCAATTTAAGTGAAAGCTTCCATACTGGGACTAAATTTGGTGCAGACCTGGGGTATGCAACACAGGCATCCTTACTGCATCTTCTAAAAAGTACACAAAAGGGCATCCAGCTCAGTAGGTGCAAAGATTGTGTGGCTTTCAAATTCCTCAATGGAAGTGACTAGACTGAGGAATAAACAAGTGGGTTCTTCTTTACTGAATAAGTTTTCCAAAGAAGACTCTCTCTCTGCTTTCAGAAATATTTGTTCTTTTTTTTCTGAGCAGTTAATTTATTTAAGTCATATGAAATTTGAAGTCATGTTGCCATTTTGGCTTCTAGAGAGCCTGACATTAAATATGGCTCCCCTCGAAGTGAGGGGCTGAGGTTCACCGGCACATCTTGACAATACCCTGTCACATCCGGATTGTACTTGTTTTTGTAGCCTTACATTCTGTTTGCTCAGATGCACTCGGCTATTTTGATATTTTATTTGGTCTTGTAGGTATTTCTGTAAGCTGCCTTGAATCATTTTGGGAATAAAGTGGGATATAAATAAGTAAATAAAGAAACATTGATTGCAAATTAAAGAACTCAAACAATTTAAATCTACTTAAAGTAATGCAGTAAGATCAAAGCCAGGAGTACAGATCAACCCCTCAAAAGCACAAACAATAATGCAGTAAGATAAGCAAAATATAAGTTTATAACCACTCCTCTGCTCTAAATACAACCATTCGCTATCAGGCCAAGGTGATGTTCCCTATTTTACCTTCCCCTGAAAATATACCAAATTCTTAAAACTTCCTGGTCCTTAATGGAAAAGAAACTCAGGAGTCCTGCCTCCAGGGATTCCCAAACAGGCCCTCACATCTCATCCTGCAGACTGACCTTGTTCCTCCATTACAATTACATATCGTCTGTGAGCTTTGATAAGCACTGAGTCTGTCAAAGGTAAAATATTTTAACCAATATCATCATGCAATATCTGTTATTTTGTGGATTATATATAATGCATGTCTTAGATGCCAGGCATGAAGGAGGTGAAGTTGACGATGCATTGGAAGAGCTTCTAGACAGGCACAACAAATACATAAATTATTCCTGTATGAAAAACTTTGAATCTTCTCAAGTTCTTAGAGCAACTGAGTTCTTACATTTCTACACCATACAACATTAAAAGAGACAACTTTAGCTTCTAAATTTTTAAGGACACAATGCCAAAAATAAATGCATGTCTTAGATTTAAAACTGTAAGTTACTGATATGTCCAGAATTGGTTTAGAATAAGGGAAGCAGTGGTACTAGTATTATTTTCATTTGTCCAGTTCATTGTTCTGTTCATTTAAATATCTATGATATTTTATTCAGTATTTTAAGAGAAATGTTAATTTGTCAGACTGAAGCTAACTAAAAGAGAAAGAATAGAGAAGTGATTTTTAGCACTGTAGCCAAGTCATATTAGGGAAGTGTGAAGAAACTACCAAAGAACAGAATTGGAAAGAATAGTTATTGGGAAGCCCATCAAGTGAATGAAGAGTCTAACTTATTCTAACAAAACTAGGGCCATGAGTGGAAGCAAATTCGTTTTAACTCACTATTAGAAAGTTTTTTTGAGAATTTCATTTAAGCAATGCTTCTGGAAGTGTTTGAGCTAATACTGGGTGTCCCCATCAGTTATAGCATTGAGAGGATCACTGCACTGGGTATTTGGTAGGACTAGATAGATTCAAAGTTTCATTGGGTGTAAAATTCTCTATTTGTTGCAACATATTTGCTATTGCTAAATCGTGGAAGGGCATAGCCCAATGATCGGTTTACATAATGTTGATCATGTAAAAATAAGTGAAAAACTATCAAAATAAATATGTGAACTTTAGAATAATTAATTTAAGTCATGCCATCTAAGATTAGCTAATCTGCATGCACCACTATCTTGTAGCATAACTCCTAGTAAAAAGCAGTTAGGACATGTAATTTGCATGAAGGAAGATGCTGGGATTTCACAGACCCTACTTCCATTTTACCAGAGTGCCTGGTAATAAGACTATAGAATCACGGATTGTGGGGCAAGGCTTTGAAGTCACAAGTCACCCAAAATGTACCAAAAATAATCTGATAACTATGAAGAGCCAAGTTCCCATTCCCAACTGTTATTCTTGAGTCCGTTCTGAGAGATAGGACATAATAAAACAGTATTAGTCTCCAGCTTGTTGTTCACAGACGGTATTATTTTAAAGAATCAGGTCCTAAAATTTATTAGAAAAAAAGAAGGCCTAAGTTTTTAAGACATGGTCAATAAATAGATTTTATTTTGAGGCAATCAAGGATTACCATACAATTTTTTTCCATATTTTTTGTTCCATAAAAATATATGGAATAGACCCTACTTCAATGCCCATAAAGAAAATATGTAAAGATATCAGAAAAAGGGCTAGTATCCAAAATCTATAGAGAACTTATCAAACTCAACATCCAAAAAAAACAAAAAATCCAGTCAAGAAATGGGTAGAAGCCATGAATAGACATTTCTCCAAAGAGGACATAGAAATGGCTAACAGACACATGAAAAAATGCTCAACATCACTCGGCATCAGGGAAATACAAATCAAAACCACAATGAGATACCACCTCACACCAGTTAGAATGGCTAAAATTAACAACTCAGGAAACAACAGATGTTGGCGAGGATGTGGAGAAAGGGGAACCCTCTTACACCATTGGTGGGAATGCAAGCTGGTGCAGCCACTCTGGAAAGCAGTATGGATATTCCTCAAAAAGTTAAATATAGAGCTACCCTATGACCCAGAAATTGTACTACTAAGTATTTACCCAAAGGATACAAACATAGTTATTCGAAGGGGCACATGCACCCCAATATTTATAGCAGCAATGTCCACAATAGTCAAAATATGGAAGGAGCCCAGATATGGAAGGAGCTTAGATGTCCATCGACAGATGAATAGATAAAGAAGATGTGGTATATATATACAATGGAATGTTACTTAATCATCAAAAAAATGAACTCTTACTATTTACAACATGTGGATGGAACTAGAGGGAATTATGCTAAGTGAAATAAGTCAATCAGAGAAAGACAAATACCATAGGATTTCACTCATATGTGGAATTTAAGAAACAAAACAGCTGAACATAGGGAAAGGTAAGTAAAAATAAAACAAGACGAAACCAGTGAAGGAGACAAATCATAAGAGACTCTTAACTACAGAGGACAAACTGAGGGTTGCTGGAGGGGAGGAGGGTAGGGGGATGGGGTAACTGTGTGATGGGCATTAAGGAGGGCACTTGGTGTGATGAGCACTGAGTGTTATATGCAACCGATGAATTACTAAATTCTACCTCTGAAACTAATAACACACTATATGTTAACTAAATTGAATTTAAATAAAAAATTTTAAAAAAAGAAAATATGTAAAGAAAATTTGATTCACGAGTGTGGCAAGATCTTGGACTTTCAGCACAAAGATCCTTTCTGGGATCAGCACAAATCGTGCTATTAAATATGAAACATGAGTAACAGTTGTAGAAAAGTTTAGGTTAAAACATTATTACATAACTGGGGTGCCTGGGTGGCTCAGTTGTTAAGCGTCTGCCTTTGGCTCAGGTCATGGTCCCAGGGTCCTGGGATTGAGTCCCCGCATCCGGCTCCCTGCTCCGTGGAGAGCCTGCTTCTCCCTCTCCCACTCCCCCTGCTTGTGTTCCCTCTCTCGCTGTGTCTCTCTCTGTCAAATAAATACATAAAATCTTTTAAAAAAATTATTACATAACTGAAAATTATAGTATAGAGAACTCCAAAACTACCTCCCCCTATCCCCACCCCTCACTAAAGCAATGATTAAGTTAGCAAAATTAACTCTTTGGAGTTAATTCTGTATGTAATGTAGTATGTTCTCTGGAACATAATTTAAAAACTTACAACAACTGGGGAATGATTAAAGAAGGAAGAAGCTAGGGGCGCCTGGGTGGCTCAGTCATTAAGCATCTGCCTTTGGCTCGGGTCATGATCCCAGGGTCCTGGGATCGAGCCCCGCATTGGGCTCCCTGCTCTGTGGGAAGTCTGCTTCTCCCTCTCCCACTCCCCCTGCTTGTGTTCCCTCTCTCGCTGTGTCTCTCTCTGTCAAATAAATAAATAAAATCTTAAAAGAAAAAAAAAAAGAAGGAAGAAGCTACTAAAATTCAATAAGAGATAATGGTGGCATTTTTCCTTACCTACCCCCATGATCGACCATGCCTCAGCATGGCAGCAACCAGGAATCCATGATGCAGCTTGCTAGAACCAGTGGGAGCAGTGTGGGCCTTGTTATCAGAGGATTGTGTGTGTGGGCTTTGATCTGTCCAGTGGCTCCCTGAGGCTTAGTCCTGGGGAGCCTGGGGTGGGGGTCCGTGGAGATGACTTTTGTTTTCCTGCTTTGGAGCTTTCTCAGGGCTGGATGGCCTGCTAGGGAGTATTTGTCAAGTGCATTCAAACACAAATACACTAGCAGAAGCCACCCACCAAAGAACAAGCAGCAGACCAAAAAACTAGGGAAGGAAAAGGCTAGGAAGGAGACACCTTGGGCACCATGGGGAAACAAGGGCTTTGAAAAGCTCCTGTGTATACCAGGGAATCTAGAAGGCTCATGCCCAAGGCTAGAGAGATGTTCAGAAAAGACCTGAGAAGACACTGACCTTTCTCCTCTGGCTGACCATTAGGCTCTGGATAAGTGGGAAATGAAAGTTAAGACAGATTTGTCAACAGCCTGGCTAAATGTGGAAAGAATGTCCCAACAAAAGCTAACCTGCGAACTCAGGATTTTTTTTTTCTTTAGCTCCAGGCATTTAAGGAAATCTGTCTAATGACAAAGCTAATTAAACAGAGACCTCAGTAACCTTGAGTAACAATGAATACAGTCTTTACAAAACTCATTTAGAAAAGTCACTAGATAGGGGTGCCTGGGTGGCACAGTTGGTTGAGCAACGGGCTGTTGGATTCAGCTCAGGTTGTGATCTCAGGGTCATGCAATCCAGCCTCACATCAGGCTCTGTGCTCTATAGAACATACTACCAAACAATAGTAGAACACACATTCTTCTCAAGTACTCATGGAACATTCTCCAGGATGGTTATATGTTAGGCCACAAACAACTATATAAAATTTAAAAGATTAAAATTACACGAAGTATCTTCTCTGATGGAATGAAACTAGAAATCAATAATGGAAATAAACTGGAAAATGAACAAATTTGTGAAAATTAAACAACGCACTCTTAAACCACCAATGGATCAAAGAAGAAATTGCAAGAGAAAATAAGAAAATACTTTGAGACAAATGAAAACAAAAACATGACATACCAAAACTTATGGGTTGCAGTGAAAGCAGTGCTCAGAGAGAAATTTTTAACTGTGGATATTGACATTAAAAAGGAAGGTGGATCTCAAATCAATAAGTTAACTGTCCACCTTTAGGAACTAGAAAAGCAAAAGCAAACTAAAACCAAAACTAGCAGTAGGGAGGAAATAATCAAGATTAGCACAAAGCTAAATGAAATAGAGAGTAGAAAAACAAAAAAATTAAAAATTAGTTCTTTGAAAAGATCAACAAAATTGAAAAACTAAGAAAAAAGAAGATTCAAATTACTGAAATCAGAAATGAGAGTACCAACTTGTGTAAATAAAAAGAGTTATAAAACAATACTATGAAAACCTGTACATCACAAATGAGATAACCTAGACAAAATGAACAAATTCCTGGAAACACTACCAAAACTGACTGAAGAAGAAATAGAAAATCTCAGTGACCTATAATAAGTAAAGAGATTAAGTGATTAACCAAAAACCTGCCAACAAAGAGAAGCCCAGGATGGTGACTTCTACCAAATATTAAAAAAATTAAACCTAAGCTTTTCTCAAATGCTTTTAAAAAATAGTAGAGGAAGGAACTTCTTAACTCATTCTATGAGGCCAGCATTACCCTGATACCAAAGCCAGACAAAGACATTACAAGAAAATGAAAATGATAGACCAACATCCCCAATGAATATAGACTAAAAACTCCTGAACAAAATGCTAGCAAACTGAATCCAGTAGCATAGTGAACATATTATCCATAATGACCAAGTGGGATTTATCCCAGAAATGCAAGGGTGGTTCAACATAAGAAAATTAATCAATTCAACACACTACATTAATAGAACAAAGAAAGAAAAAAAAAAAAACCCACGATCACCTCAATTGATGGAGAAAAAGCATTTGACAAAATCCAATACCCTTTCATCATGAAAACACTCAACAGACTAGAAATAGAATGAACATCCTCAAAATGGCAATGGGCATTTATGTAAAACCCCACAGTTAACATCACACTCGGTGAAAAACTGATAACTCCTAACATCAGGAACAAGACAAGGCTGCCTACTTTTGCCACTTATATTCAAAATTTTACTGATTGTTCTATCCAGAACAAATAAGAAGAAAAGGAATAAAAGGAATAAAAGACATTCAAATTATAAAGAAAGAAATAAAACTATCCATATTCACATATGACATAATCTTATATAAAATCCTACAACATCCTTATAAAAACTATTAGAGCTAATAGATGAATTCAGCAAGTTGCAGGACACTAGATCACACAAAAATCAGTTGTATTTCTATATACTAGCAATGAACAATCTAAAGGAAAGTTAAAAAAGCAATTGCATTTTTACAATAAGGTTAAAAAGAGTAAAACAGTTCAGAATAAACTTAACTGAAAAGGTACAAGACTTGTACACTGAAAACCACAAAGTATTGTTGAAAGAAATTCGAGAAGACCTAAGTAAATGGAAAGTCATCTGTGTCCATGGGTTAGAAGACTTAATACTGATGTGGCGCATGGGTTGCTCAGTCGGTTGAGGATCTGACTCTTGATTTCTGCTCAGGTCATGATCTCAGGGTCGTGAGATCAAGTCGCAAGTCAGGCTCAGCATTCATCCAGAAGTCTGCTTGAGATTCTCTCCCTCTGCCTTTCTCTCCCTCTCTCTCTCTCAAATAAATAAATATATCTTTAAAAAAAGACTTAATACTATTACAATGGCAGTATTCCCCAAAGCAATTGATAGATCCAATGTAATCAAAATTCCAAGAGCCTTTTTTTTGCAGCAATGGGAAAGCCAACCCTGGAGTTCATAAAGATTTGCAAAGCACCTTACACAGCCAAAACAATATTGAAAAAGAAGGGCAAATTGGCAGTATTTATATTTCTCAATTTCAAAGCTACAGTAATCAAAATAATGTGGTATTGTCCTAAGGATATTCTATAAATAAAGGTATATATGAGATCATATTCATATAATGGAATAGAATTGAGACTTTATAAATTACCTATACATCTAATTTTCAATAAGTCTATCAAGACCATTTAATGGGAAAAGAATAGTCTCCTCAACAAATTGTGCTGAGATAACTGGACATTCAAGTATAAAAGAAGGACAGTGGACCTTTATGTCACCCCATGTACAAGAATTAATGCAAAATGGTCTGAAGATCTAAATGTGAGAGTGTTTAAAACTATAAAATTCCTAGAAGAAAAGATAGGAGTAAGTCTATATAATCTCAGATTTGGCAATGATTTCTTATATATAATATCAAAAGTATATTTGAGAAAAGGAAAAAAATTAAACTTCATCAAAGTTAAAAACTTTTGTGCATCAAAGAACACAGTCAACAAAAAAGGAAAAGCCTTCAAATCAGAGAAAATATTTGCAAATCATATATTCGATCATGATCTAGGATCCAAAATATGTAAAGAACTCTTAAAACTCAACAACTAAAAGACAAATAACCCAATTCAAAAGGTGCCAAAGACTGGAATAGACATTTCTTTGGAGTAGATGTACAAATGGCCACTGAACATATGAAAAGATGCTCAATATCAATAGTCATCAGGGAAATGCAAACTAAAACTACAATGAGATACAAATTCACAACCACTGGGATGGCTATAACAACAATGAAAGGGAAATAAGTGTTGGCAAGGGTGTAGAGAAATTGAAACCCTCATACACGGCTGGTTGGAACATAAAATGATGCAGCTGTCCCTCAATAAGTTAAACATTAGTCTATGACCTAGCAATTCTACTCCCAGGAAAAAAACCGAAAGATTTGAAAACAGGTGTTCAGACAAAAACTTGTACACAAATGCTCATAACAGCACTATTTGCAATAGATCAAAGTTGGCAACAACTCAAATGCTCAGGAGCTAATGAATGAATAAACAAAATGTGATATGCAATAGAATATTATTTAGCCATAAAAACGAATAAAGTACTGATAAATGTCACAACATAGATGAACACAGAAAACATGCTGAGTAAAGAAGCCAGACAGAAAAAGTAACATATTGTATGATTCCATTCAAATGAAATATCTAGAATAGGCAAATCCATAGAGACAGAAAGCAGATTAGTCATTGCCTGGGGCGGGGAGTAGTGGGTAATGGGAGTGACTGCTTAAAGGGTGATGAGAATGCTTAGGATGAGAATGCTCAGGAACTAAATGGTGGTGATGGGTGCCTAACACTGTGAATGTACTGAATGCCACTGAACAGTACACTTTAGAGTAGTTAAAATGGAGAATGTTAAGTTATGTGACTTTAAGCACAATAAAAACCATTATTATTCAAATGGTAATTTATAGACATGGTCTATACTTCATTGGGTGTCACATTTTTCTGAAAGTGAATATCAAAATGCACAGATAACAGCTTGCCTTAAATGAATGTTATTACTATTGTTTTATCAATATTCAATTGCAAATGCTTGGAAGCCAGAGTCAGTGTACTAATCTCTTTGTATTTTTCACAGTGCTGCTTTCAACGTCCTTAGAGTAAAATGCTTCATGGGGAGGAAAGAGTTCCCCAAATGCATCATAGCCCCAAAGCCCCAAGATGCACGATGACAAGCAGCATGACCATTGTAATAACTTAAATTCTTGAGCACCTACCCTGAACCAAGCACATTCATCATTTCTAATCTTTACAACAATTCTGCAAAGTGGGTACCACAGGGTACCCATGCCACGGGGATAGGGGGGAATGACAATTGGTCAGCTGATACCAAGAGTGCAATAAAATAAAAATATTCTAGATGATGATCCAAATATATCCTTGAACATTTTATTTTAACTGAAAACATACAAACATACATTTACTCATTATTCTTTTCATAAGGAACTAGGAATTTCCTTTTCCCATCGGTTCATTGATTTCTTTTATACAGCTCACTTATAGCACATGACCCAGTTTCCCAATTTCCAGTTTGGGTTTCCTCCAAGAGAAGGGGGAGAATTTTGAAACCCTTGTGAAATCATTAGAGCTCAGATTCCTTCTATATTGTTATGTCCCACCATCCTAGCCAGTGATGTGCAGTTGCCTTATTTCCAGCTTACTCAGCAGGAACATTTTTCATTCCCTTTTTATCCTGTCTTCCCAACACATTCAATGTCAATTTCATGGAGACAACAATTCTCTTTTGAAATTTTTTAAATCATTATTTTGTTTATTAATTTTTCTCTTTTCTATGATTTTATTTTTAAAGGTTTTATTTATTTATTTGAGAGAGAGAGCCAGAGATAGTGACAGAGATAGTAAGAGAGAGAGCACAAGCAGGGAGGAGAGGGAGAGGCAGACTCCCCGCTGAGCAGGGAGCCCTACGTGGGACTCGATCCCAGGACCCTGGGATCATGACCTGAGCTGACGGCAGATGCTTAACCGATTGAGCCACCCAGGCGTCCCTCTTTTCTATCATTTTAAAAATCAGCTTTGAAGTTATTTATATGACAGCAAAAAAAAAAAAGCAAGCATAAATGAGCGTGGGAATTAAAACAACTTCTTAATGGATATACAAGTCAGCTGGTAGCAACAGAAGTGCTGAGTATACTTGTGAGCAAGCTAAAGTCAGACTTCTCAAACTTGAATGTGCACATGAACCACCTAGAGAGAGAGATCTTATTGAAATGCAGATTCTGATTTAGCAGGTCTGGAATGGGGCCTGGGATTGTGCGTTTCTTTTTTTTTAAGATTTTATTTATTTATTTGAGAGAGAGAGGGAGAGCACAGAGCGAGAGGGAGAAGCAGGACTTGTTCCTGGACCCTGAGATCATGACCTAAGCCGAAGGCAGACGCTTAACCAACTGAGCCACCCAGGCACCCCTGGGGTTGTGAATTTCTAACAAACTCCCAAGTGACGTAATGCCACTAGTTCACGGTCCCCACTCTGAGAAGCAAGGTGCTAAAGCCGGCCGTGGCATCAGCCAGGATATTTTCTGGAGGGAATGGGACAGTCCGTGAATTCAGGTCACTGAGAAGTGCAGGTCTGCTATAAAAGCTTCTGTTTCACTAGCTTATGATTCTTATTATATAAACGCAGAAGCTGAATACAGAGAAGCTGAAGGACTTACCCAAAGAGGGCAAGTGGGCATTGGGTGAGCAGGGACTCAACAGGGGTCTGTTTGGCTCCAAAGCCCGTGATCTTACCACTGGATGTCCTGCACAAGATGCCCAGGGAAGGGCTGTAGGAAATGATGGCAACTCTGCCCAGCCTGCTCAGAGGAAACAGCAAAAAGGAGAGAACAGTTTCCAGGGCAAGATCGGTGATTTTCTGGATCTCATACATACAGATCATTAGAAGGGTCAGCTAAAGGTAAGAGACCTCACATTCTCTTCCTTAAATTTATGTATTGTCACGAACATTTGGGGCTTGCAGGGTTCCTATGAGTTTTTGATTATTTTTATCACCACCGTTTGCTCCAACATCCTGGTGCTCTTCAAGTGAATTGCAACTGGAAAGTTAACATATTGGCTCTCTGTTGTCTGGAAAAATGATCAGAAACTAGGCACAAATGAACAATTGGGCATAATACGGTGATGTTAGTGCCTATATCATTCCTTAGAAGAAAGGTTGCTCCAGAAATAGAAAGTATTGTTGTTGTTGTTGTTGTTTCCAATCAGGCTGCTCATTTGAATTCATATTCACTGCTTTGTTATGTTGAGAATTACACATCACTTCTTTGGATCTTTGGCTCAATAATCACTTTGATGTTTTATTTATTGATGCAAAAAAGGGACTTGCCTTTCAAGTTTGTTATCTCTCATTTCAATGGAATTTTTCAAAGTATTAAGAAACGAGCTCCATGGTACTGTCTACCCAGTTTGGAACTGGCACAAGATTCTCAAGTGTTATTGGTGCCCCTGGGTGTTTCCTGCCATTTAGTTTCAAGCTAATAAGGAAATGCAGAGGTTGGCTAGAGTTTGCTATGAATACTGTAGATAGACATTTGTGCTGGAACACACTCAAAGAAGTTTCTTCAGAGAATGCATTTTATCGTACCAGGGACTTTGTTTTTTTGGCCATTGAAATGATTTGTATTTGGAAATCAGAGCTATTTCTCATCTTTGACCAACTCTTTTGTGAAGTCTGAACTTCCATGTTTATGAATCTGTCTGTGACATCATTCAGTTGTTTCCAAGGCAAAAAAAGTAATTTAGAAAAGTTTAGAAAAAGTCAAGGAAGAAACAATATAAAATATAATATTGTTTTTGGAGAAAATCCTTGGCCCATATTTGAAAATTGAGTTATTTTCCTTGTGTTTGGCTATTGAGTTGTAGTAGTTCCTTATACCTTATATTTCTTAGATATTAACCCCTTATCAGATATATGATTTGTAATATTTTTTCCCATTCCATAGCTTGCCTTTTCATTCTATTGATTTTGCTGTGCAGAAGGTTTTGGTTTGATATAGGCTCACTTGTTTATTTTTCCTTTTGTTGCCCTTGCTTTTGGAGTCAAGAAATCATTGCCAAGACCAATGTCATGAAACTATTCTTCTATGTTTTTTTCTTGGGAATTTTACAGTTTCAGGACTTTAAGCTTTTAATCCATTTTGATTTGATTCTTATATATGATGAAGGATCCACTTTCACTCTTTGGGTGTGGATATCCAGTTTTCCCAGCACCATTGTTGAAGAGACTGTTCCCATGTATTCTTAGTACCCATGTCAAAGATCAGTTTACTATATAAATCTGAGTTTATTTCTCGACTCTCTATTCTGTTCTATTGGTCTGTGTCTTTATGCCAATGCCACACTGTTTTAATTACTGTAGCTTTGTAATATATTTTGAAATCAGGGAGTATGATGCCTCTAGTTTTGTTCTTCTTTCTCAAGACAGCTTTGGCCCTTCAGAGTCCTTTGTGGTTCCATATAAATTTTAGGATTATTTTTTCTATTTCCATAAGAAATGCCATTGAGATTTTGAAGGAATTACATTGAATCTATAGATCTCTCTGGATAGTATGGACATTTTAACAACATTAATTTGTCCAATCCATGAACATGGATGCCTTTCCATTTTTTATGTCTTCTTTAATTTCTTTCATCAATGTTTTGTAGTTTTCAGTGTACAAGTCTTTCACTTAGTTAAGTTCATTCTAATGTGAAAAGCAAGATATGGAATTGCAGAAAATATTTGCAAATTATATATCTGATAAGGGGTTAATATTAAAAAATATATATATGTATATATATATATATGGAACTCTTAAAACCCAAGAACAAAAAATAAATATCCTGATTATACAATGAATAATGAAAAGAATTATGCACAATGACTAAAATTTATTTCAGGTATGCAAGTCTGGTTCAATATTTGAAAATCAAAAATGTAATCCATCACATCAATAGGATGAAAAAGAAAAACCACATGATGATATCAATAGATGCAGTAAAAGTATTTGACAAAATCCAGCATCCATTCATGATAAAAATTCTCACTAAAGTAAGAATAGAGGACTTGGGTAAGTCCCCAACTTGATAAAGACTATCTACAAAAACCTGCAGCTAACATCATACCTATGGTAAGAAACTGAAAGGTTTCCCACTAAAATCAAGTACAAGGCCAGCATATGCCCTCTCACCATCACTTTTCAATATCATACTAGATGTTCTAGCTAATGCAAAAAGTCAAGAAAAAGAAATAAAAGGTATACAGATTGGAAGGAAGAAATAAAACTGTTTGCAGGTGACATGATCATCTATGTAGAAAATCTAAGAATCAACAAAAAACCTTCCAGGACTAATAGGTGATTATAGCAAGGTTGCAGAACACGAGGTTAATATACAAAAGTCAATCATTTTCCTATATACTAGCAACAAATAAGTGGAATTTAAAATTAAAAACACAATACCATTTACATTAGCACCCTAAAAAACTAAGACTCAGCTATAAGTCAAACAAAATATGTACAAGATCTATATGAGGAAAACTACAAACCTCTGATGAAAGAAACAAGGTAACTAAATAAATGAGGGAACATTCCATATTCATGGATAGGAAGACTCAATATTGTCAAGATGTCTGTTCTTCCCAACCTGATATTGGATTCAATGCATTCCCAATCAAAATCTCAGCAAGTTCTTTTGTGGATATTGACAAATGGGTTCTACAATTTATACAGAGAGGCAAAAGACCTAGAATAACCAACACAATACTGAAGAGGAAAAAAGTTGGAGGGCTGAGATTTCAAGGTTTACTTTAAAGCTACAATAATCAAAACAGTATAGTATTGGCAAAAGAATAGACAAATAGATCAATGGAACAGAACAGAGAGCACCCAGAAATAGACTCACATTATTGTACTTAACTGATCTTTGACAAAAGAAAAAAGGTAATGCAATGGATCAACAAATGGTGCTGGAACAAGTGGACATCCACGTACAAAAAAATGAATTTAGACACAGACCTTTCACCCATTACAAAAATTAACTCAAAATGAATTGTAGACCTAAATGTAAAACATAAAACTCCTAGAAGATAACATAGGAAAAGACCTAGATGACCTTGGATATGGCAATGACTTTTTAGAGATAACATCAAAGGCATGATCCATGAAAAAAATAATTGATAAACTGGACTTCATCAAAATTAAAAACTTCTGCTTTGTGAAATATGTCAAGAGAATGAGAAGACAAGCTGCAGACTGGGAGAAAATATTTACAAAATAAACATCTGATAAAGAACTGTTAGCCAAAATATACAAAGAACTTTTAAAATCCAACAATAAGAAAACAAACAACCCAATTTAAAAAATGGGCTCAAGACCTTAACAGACACCTCACCAAAGAAGATATATGGATTGGGAAGGAAAATAAGCACATGAAAAGATGCTCCATATCATATATCATCAGGGAAATACAGATTAAAATGAGATACCACTACACACCTATTAGAACGGACAACACCAAATGCCGGTGAGGATGTAGAGCAGCAGGAACTCTCATTCATTGCTGGTAGGAATTCAAAATGGTACAGCCACTTGCAAGACAGTTTGATAGTTTGTTACAACTAAATATTCTCTTATCATATACTCCAGCAAGAATGCTCCTTGGTACATAGCCAAAGGGGTTGAAAACTCACGTCTACACAAAAACCAGCACGTGGATGTTCATAACAATTTTATTCATAATTGCCAAAACTTGGAAGCAACCAAGATGTCTTTCAGTGTGTGAACTGATAAACAAACTACAGTACATCCAGAAAGTGAAATATTATTCAGTGCTAAAAAGAAATGATCGGTCAAGCCATGAGAAAAACATGGAGGAACCTTAAATGCCTATCACTAGTGAAAGAAGCCAATCTGAAAACACTACATACTGCACGATTCCAACTACATGGCATTTTGGAAAATGTAAAACTATGGAGACAGTAAGATGATCAGTAGTTGCCAGGGTTTCGTGGGGTGGAATGGGGGAGGGAGGAATAGGCAGAACACAGAGGATTTTTAGGGCAATGAAAATACTCTGTATGACACCATAATGATGGATACATGTTACTATACATTTAGCCACACCCATAGAATGTACAACACCAAGAGTGAACTGTAAGGTAAACTCTGGACTTTAGGTGATAATGACATGTCAATGTACGTTCATCAGTCCTAACAAATGTACCAATATGGTGCCTGGATGTAGATAACGGAGGGGGGGGGGCACTGTGCATATGTGGGGGCAGGGGGTATATGGGAAATCTCTGTACCTACTCCTAAATTCTGCTGTGAACTTTAAACTGCTCTAAAGGACTTAAATAGGTATTTCTCCAAAGAGTTATACAAATGGCTAATAGGTATACTAATATTGTCAGGGAAATGCGAATAAAAACCACAATGAAATATCACATTATACCTGCTTAGATGGCCATTATACCCCCTCCCCCACCAGAAACCACTAACAAGTATTAGAGAAGATGTGGAGAAATTGGAATCCTTGTATACTGTTGATGAGAATGCAAAATGGTGTGGCCACTGTGGAGAATAATATGGTGATTCCTCAGGTAATTAAAAATAGAATTACCATCTGTTCCAGCAATTCCACTTCTGGGTATTTATTCAAAGGAAACAAGATCATTATCTTAAAAAGCTACCTGTACCATGTTCACTGCAGCCTTATTTCTAATAACCAAGAAGTAGAAACAACCTAAATGTCCATCAACAGACAAATGGATAAACAAAAGGTAGTAAGTATATGCATACCATGAAATATTACTCAGCATTAAAAAAGAAGGAAATCCTACAAAATGTTACAACATGAATGAGCTAGAAGTGCATTATGCTAAGTGCAATCAGCCACTCAGAAGGACAAATGTTGTAGGATTCCATTTATATGAGGTATACAATATGGCCAAATTCATAGAATCAGAGGGTAGAATAGTGGTTGTCCGTATTTCTCTTCAATAGGCATAAAGTTTCAGTTATGCAAGATACGTAAGTTCTAGAGATCTGCTGTACGACATTGTGCCTCCAGTTCACAATACTGTCCTGTACATTTCCAATTTTGTTAAAGGGCTAGACATTTTAAATGTTATTACTACAATAGAAAAATTAATAGATATATATTTTAATACACAGCATGTCTCAGCGTTGAACTTTTCATATTGAAAATAGAAATATCAATTAACTCAAAGTTATAGTGACTACGTAAGTCATCCATGGGAAGATTAACAGAGAATGCAGACAAATAGAAAAGAGCTTGGGGTAAAACCATGAAATCTGATCTGAATTAAATGATCAGTTATTCCCCTCCCCTAAATGGAGAGTGAAGTTTGTGTAATATGGAAAATATTTCTCACTCAGCATGCCCTCGTGGAATCTGAGCTGTTCAGCTTTTCGTCCACGTCTCTCCTCTTCTCGTTTGTCCATCTGTCCTGCCCAGCAGCTAACCTGCCTCCATGGAAATGCAGTTGGCAGTGTGTGAGGGGCCACTGGAAGATTGGGTCAGGTGAGGAAGGACTTTATTGCTTACGAAAGGAAGCAGCTTCTCGGAAAGGCTGCCACCAAATTTGCCCAGATGTCCTAGAAGTGCTAAGGCATCCTCTGACAAAATAATTCAAACTCATATTTCTGTGTTTCCTCTCATAAGGTCAGATGAGCCACAAAGTTAGATAAATAGAGCTGGTCACCAAAAGGGGAAATGACTCTTATTTATGAAGGAATGTACCAAAAGTTAAGGACAAGCATCAAGGGCTAGTGCGGTACTCCAGGGGATAGGCCTGGTGGGGAGCCATGAAGGGTATGGGAGGAAGGGCTTCCAGAGAGAGCAGAGAGGGCAGCTGTTTGGAGTGGACCATCTGATAGGAGCTGTGGGTCTGGCAGCGGACCCACAGCGACCCAGCAGGAAGAGCCAGGGGGGAAAACTCCCCCACCTACCCCTCTCCTCCTGCCTTGGCTGGAACTGCCTGCCTACGCCCCTGTTGGCTGAATCCAGTCAGATGGTGGAGGCAAGGGAGCCCATGGCTGCAGTCTGTGTGGGGACCCAGGCAGGGAAGGGGGAAGCCCGGATCTGGACTTGGAGAGCCCAGTGGACAATCTCCTGCCCAGCTTACCATGGCGTGCTTCTCTTGGATTTTCTTCTGGGCCTCTTTTGCTGAGCATGGTTTTTGAGTACTTCATCCTCAAGATGTGGACAAGCCTGTCTATCTGAAATGACCAGCTTACGGCCTGGCGGATACCACCACCCCACGGATGGGAGCAGGGGCTGAATGTTTGACTTGGGTACAAAGACTGAAAGAAAGTATGGAGAGCTCAAGTGAGTAATTGTCTGGGCAGTGCTCATTTAATAAGCACGGGCAGACGTGGATGTCTTGCCAGGGCCAAGATGAAAGCTAGCCTGCTCCAACAATTCGCTAAAACATACTTCGGTCCCCGAGAGTGCAGACACTGGTATGTGTACGTCCACCCAGAGGATCCCTCACACTGCACAACATGCTTCTTCTCAGGAGTTTCACCGAGTGCATTAAATCTCTCTCTGGCTTGACCCGAGTTGCTCAAATATCTGTCCTTTGAGCTTGAAATATCAAGTGTGTGCTCGTGTGTGCAGAAGCCCATCCCGAAGGCACCTTCACTCACTGGTCTGGAAACCTTGGACCAGGGAAGATCTGGACGGAATCATCTTGGGCTGGCTGAGGAACTGAGGGTTACTGAAGCCTGACTTGATGTTTGGAAGTCGAAAATGTCCACTTGTTGCAAAGAGGGCATGTGTTGTTCTGTCCAGATGGTTCCCGAAGACTTCTGGGAGGAAGGAGGCTCCCTCGGCTTCCCCAAGCCTGATCAGAGAGTAATGATCATGTAATGAGCTCTCAAAGTTAAAAGCAGAGACTGACGCCACCCTAGTTTCTACTCTCTCTCCCCTGAAATCAGGGACTAACATAGGCTTCACTAGCTTCACTGTGTCTCTGCATGTTCTGGAAGGGTGGGTGTTAAAGTCTCTAAAGAAAAACTGGCTTTGTGGGGCGTTAGGACAAGCACACTGCAAACCATAACCGGATTTCCCTGCGAGAATTCAAAATGGTAAAGTACTAGGTTGTAGTGAAGAAACAAGATAATGTACGCGAAGAACCAGTTATGATGCCATAGATTGTGCATTCAAGAAACGGCTGCTGTGCTTGAGAAAGTCAGGCTGAAATTCCGTGGCAGGAAAAGAACAGCTCTGTAATAACTCTTTGATTCCCTAATCCCCGACCCCAGGGAGCTACACCTTTATCATCTAGAATCTAAAATTAGTGATGCCTTTTTGGTCTTCTCTAGAGCCAAAATTTCCAAGGAATCCATGCTCTATTTGCTAGCCTTACTTTAACAAACACTTTAACAACGGGTCAGATTTAATCTGGAACATGTAGTGGGAAAGAAGAATTGATTTGTACATTGGTGAAATATACATATAATTAAAAACCAGAAAGATCTTCACATTGACAAAGGGTGGAAAAAGCATTGAAAATGGACACAAATGCCCACTGGAATTGGATCCTGACTGCTCCGCTTTCTACGTAAGTGGCAGCAAACTCTATAACGAATGCTATTTCTTTTTAATGGAACATAGTACTCATATTGCTGTGCTCTCCATCTGATATTGGGGAGAGAATTCATTTCAAAAGCTTAACTTATGCAAAGGGCTTTTAAGGCAAAGAGGCCTTATGTGTTACTAAGGTGCCTTTTATTTCCAGGGATAGCAAGGCAGCAATAGTGGAAGAGAGCTCTCTTCTTGCCTACACGAGCTTCCCCTGCCAAGCTGCTTGCTTCTAATACAATGCAATATACTCTCTTCTGCTTCGAGACGATACATTCTTCTCAGGGACTTTTTTCTTTTAATGTTCTACTTAGGTGCTATGAGTTGAGAATACTATGAGGCCGATTAACTTGACTCTTTCACGTAAGTGATGCTGGGACTCAAATATAATATAACTCCACTTCCCAAATAAGTTGGAGAATAAAACTGCAACATGCAACAGATATTTCGATTTTTCAATCTATGAGAGATCTCAATTTCAGTGAGATAGCTCAGTGTTTCCAACTGATTCCAGGGCAGACGTATTACCCTGGGCCCAACGTGTGAGAACATGGACTGTGTTATTTAGGGAACCAGAAGACACTCTGCAGATGAGCTTTCTTACCACACAGAGTCCCTCGCTTGTTTATTATACATTGATTTTCTGAAGGTCAAGTCCTCTCAATTGTCCTACATATGTTGCCTCATCTGCTGCAGAAAAAGCCTGAGCCTCAAATGCTGCACGTTTTCAATTCCCAACCTGCTGAGGATCTTTCTCAGCCTTTCATATCACTCGAGAGGGAGAGACTTCATGAGAAATAAAGAGGCTAGAGCTGTTTCTGAGCAGTGGACAAAGCTACCAGGTGCCCTTCCAGCTCAGGATAAAGATGAAGCTGGTGGTTGTCAAAGCCTGGAGGCCCGGGGTTGCAAATTGTTGCTCTCTATGCTCACAAACCCACTGGCCTCCAGATTCTCACATAATAGCTCTACAAGACTGATTTTGTGAAGGGGGCGTGGAATTGCTTGGGTGGTGTTCCAGAGGGCATAGGGGTCGCAGAGGTGGTTGTACAATGGATGTGCGAAACCAAGAGATCCAAACAAATCCATGGAAACCACGGGAGGCCACCGGTCAGATCCTGCAACTTGCTGTCCAGTGTGCCGTGCACTTGAGTAGAGATGTGGGTTTGCCCCGTGTGGCATACTGTGGCATACCACTTGGTGTCAGTTAGGTCGCCCCTGGAGCAATGTGATTGTGTCAAGTGTCCCAGTCATCAGGTCTCAGTCAATGGAGAAGTTGGAGGGCATAACCTCCCCAGTATTTTTTCTTCTTGTGATAGTGTTACTTCTACCTACTGAAACCCCAGGGGAATGGGGTTGTGATAAAATAGGAGCCCCACAGACATGCAGAGATCATTTACCGTGCAAGCCAAAAACTCTTGGATCATTATAGGGATTTAAAGGATTCAATTAGTCCTTTAGGACATACGATTCTCTTAGTTGTAAGAAAAGAATGCTTACACATTTTCTCAAGAATCTAGAAATCAGTGAGAAACATTTATCCAAGCTACCTTTATTTGTTCCTGATGCAGGTGTATCCTTATGAAAGATGTTTGGATTCACGAAAGCTTAGATGTCTCAAAAAGGCCAGAAAAATCTGTGTCAGGTAGAGAAATTCTCCATGCCAGAGTAGGTCTACTCTCCGTGTATTTCCACCCACCATCCCTGCTTCCCCAACGCCACCTGGGGACGGTCTGTGATTTCCTTTGGGGATGGTGTCCAGAAAAGCCCAGTGAGATGCTATCGGTTGGTTGCTGCATCCACTGCCACGCGCCTGACAAGTCATAGGGACGGGGGAGGGGTACCATTTTAAAATGAAACATTTCGATGTGTGTGTGGACTGCTTTGAACATCATCTTTGTTTTTAAGACCTATTTAAAGAGTTGGTGGGATGGAGAATCTCTTCTATTCTTGCAAAAACTGTCCCTTCAACCAGGAACCACAGGTCTTACACTCCAGTCGCTTTTACAAGGTGTGTGTGAAGCCCTGCCGAGGACACCCTGACCCCCAGCCCCTCGCGCAGGGATCCTGGGTGCTGGGTGCTGCTGAGAGTTACCCTAGCGGGTGGCCACAGCACCAGGACGCCACGATGGACTGTTCAGGATAGCAGGATGGACACCACCTGGAAGTCGCAGGTACTGGGCATCTACGCAGATGACCAGATTGGTCATGTTTGCACGAGTTACCTTTGTTCCATACTGGGTGACTGGAGGCTGTAGGAAGCTCCTTTCTGAGTCCAGGTCCACCTGGAGTTGACAAGGTTTGCCCAAGGAGCAACTTTCTGACCCTGACCATCATCAGCCTACTACCCAGGAAGAGAGGAAGTCTAGCTCCAGGCGCCAGGGAGGTCGAGAAGAGCCATCCTTTATTTACTTACTTCTTGCACCAAACCCAGTATTTACAAGTGGAGCTACATGCCACGAACTTACTGACCCTTATTTGTGTTAATATGACATAACCAAGACAAGATGTGATATATATGGGTGATAGAGCAAGCGACAGGTGTACATCTAATTGTGTTGATAATTTGTGAGTAAATTATATTGGCCATTCTCTGTAATGATTTATAGTGTATCAGAATGTGATACAAGCCCATGAATGAATGTCATGTTGTCCCCAAGACATATATACATACACATACATTATATACATGTTAATATCTATATATTTGGATATACATGTGTGCATGTGTATGTGTGTGAGTAGCTAAGTCTAGGTGAGTGCCTGTGAATTAAATGGCTACAAACCTATCACTTCTATGGCAAATCACTAAGGTATTCCTTAGCAGTGAACATAAGTTTTTCACATAATTTTATTATATCCTTTAAAGATAGCATTAGTGTTAATTAAATAGATCCACAGGTAAAATGTATTCTGTGGGAGTATTTTTGACATCTTTGCTTATTAAACTTGGCAGACATTAAGTTAGTATTTTCATTTGAATAAACCCCCTCAGTATGCACCACAACTTAAAATATATTCTAAACATAAAGCACTTTGTTACTCCACGCTATCCTATAACTTCTCACCACACTGAATGCTGCAGCATTTCATAATTTTTAAATACAAGCATGACTCTCAACCTTGATTGTGGTTTCCACGCTCATTTCCAGTTCCATCCAAGCTTTTGGTGACTTGCTATTTCCCGTTGGTGCCACTTGGTGTTCAGATAGCACCATCTGTAATAATCCAAAGTAATGGGTAGACATGACTCATGCCCCCTCCCAGCGTCTGTGAGGAAGGAGCTCACGGACTCTTCAGAAGGTGACCCTGAGATCCTGTGCAGCCACAAAGGCAACAGCAGGTCAGAAACGGAGTCAAGCTGGTGCGTCCGGTGATAAGGGGGCTTTACCCAAAGCCTGGGCTTCACACACATTGAGGGTCAAGTGCAGCCCCGGTGAGGATGCCCCCGCTATGCTGTCTTTGAACAGCAAAGCGTGGGCTCTGAATAGTCATCTTTGAAGGTAGCCCAGATGGCCAAGCAAGGCTCCGTCTGCTCACCCCTGACCAGATACAGCATGAGCCAGGACAAGGGTCCCACGAAGAGGAAACTGTGGAACGAACAGGCACTGTTTTATCATTCAGGTGGCATTTAACACACTGTCACCGTCCCATACACTGCTGCTCCCGTGTGTCCTGCTTTTGATATTTGCTCGACCACCCTCGCCAGCCAAGCAGTCATCAAGCAGCGTGCATTCCACAACCACCCAGAAACCAACATTTCACCAGTCTCCTTTCCCCACAAGTTAGAACAACAATAGTTTAAATTACATTGAAACTTTAATTACAGATACTTTTCCACTCAGCATTTGAAAGCTGGGATTCCCTCCTTTTTTTTGCATTAAGGCTGTCAGGATGGTTAAGCTAAACCCAGTGTCTTTCCCCATGTACATATCTACACTCAAGTCTCTTCTTTATTAATAATAGGTGTCTTGATTGCTGTCCCAAACCAACTCTGCACTGGATTCCAGGTCGTAACACGGTTTCAGGGGAGGACAGGAAGTGGTACAGTGGCAGGAAAAGCTGGAGCTTGATATCCGTCTAAGTGTAACTCAGAAATAGAATAATAATTATGAGGAAGAAAAGAAGAGGATTTAGCTGTCACCCTGCCCCCCCCTACCAAACATACTAGCTCGCCACTCTCTGTGGTCTTAAAGTGCAATTACTCTTGAGAAGATGCCCCGGCCTGGGATCCCACTGGCCAGAGTTCAAAGCAGAAACTTCAAACAGCGCGCTGCTCAGGACTCAGGCCGGCGGGAGGGGGCTGGGCAGCAGAAAAGGAGCCACAGTTCTGGGGCATTCAAGTGCATCACAAGAAGCAGCGCCCTTTCTTTTTTTGTAAAGAAAATCTGTCAATTGTAAGGAATCCTGGTTTGGAAAAATATAGCTTTTTAAAAACTTCTATCTGAGGACATCCCAGTGTGGTAGAGTCAAAAGGCTGGCGAGCACAGCAAGGAGCAGGGGACAAGCGCTCCTCCCGGGCGCCCAGCTCCCATACTGGTGACCCCGGTGGTCCTCGGAGAAGTCCTCGGCTCTGGGCGCAGAGGACGCACACTGGACTAAGGGCATCTGGTAGGAGGTGGCTCTCTTCTCGGGCCTGTCCGGACTGGACCCATCGCTGGGCCTCTGGCCGTTGAACAGCAGATAGCGGCCGCGGGCGTCCTGCTCCATTTTGAAGATCTCGTATTCGGTGTGAGGTAGTTTGATCCCCAGCGCTACGCAACCATTGGTGTGTGTCACATCCTGCTGGACGCCCACCTGCCAGGAGCCCTCGGCCCCACATTCGTTCCCGTTGAAGACATTGAGGAGCGAGGCGGTGGCCGCGTCCATGGGGGTGACCTTCATGTGGTTCACTGCGAAGGAGAGAGGACAGGTCGGTGACTCGAAGGGTGGGGGGTGAGTGGTGCGGAAAGGCCATCTGCTCTAAACCCAACCCCACACAGCCACCCACCGGTCAGAGCCCCCCTAAAAGCGCCTCCCAGTGGTGAAGGTTCAGCATGTGGACGTGAACGGTCATCACACCAAATATACTGCCGGTAGACCACATTCGGCGTGTAAGTGCGGGGCCCACACTGCCCCTGACTGCCTGCTAACGTGAACTCAAACTGTCACACACAGTGTCTCCAAGGAGTTGCCCTTGGTGACGCTGACTCTTTGGGATTGCCACAATATTTCAACACAAACTGGAATTTTGTTTTTATGAAAAGGTTTTGAGGTTTTTAAATAGTTTTGGTGTTGAATGCCTATACTAATTAGCAGTCTTGCAAATTCATACTGGCCCATATATCAGGCATCTAAAATGAACTAGGCTGCAAGTAAGAAAAACATCAGTGAATGTATTAAATAGAAATCCCAGCACTTAAGAGAGAGCTGTTTCTGAAGGACCCCAGGGGACTATTTTATGTACACCACGACAGCTTCGGTGTGGAGCCAGACCAAGATGGTTGTTCTCTTGGCCACATCTAGCAAAGATCCGTCCTTCCTGGAGAAAATCTTCCTTCCTAAGTGGAGGATTAAGATGCCCTTGGTCTTCTCTGGGTTATCAAAAATACTTCATATTAAATAGACTGAACCATGGAATGCCACCCTAGAAGGGGTCATACCCAGTATCTGAGCCACCTCTCTTTTGTCTGTGACATGACTGACACCATCTTAAAAAGATGTGTAAGTGTAAAAAGAAATTCTAGAAAAAGAAGCCATGAGACCTCCCTTGCTGGCAACACCCTGGTGAATTTCACCCCTTACCTTCCTCACTTAGGTCATCATTAACAAATCCCAAACTCCCACCTCCAAGCACAGGACAACTTTCAAGTGCATGACAAACTCGGCGTTGGAAAGGACAATGCTGAGCACCTGAGGTGTAACTAACACCTGCTCTTTATTGCTCACTCCAGAAAGCACACTGAATGTGGCAAGTAAGTGTGATGTTATCACAGGGGCAGCTCAGAATCACCCTGAGCGGTGCACAAAAAAGGAAATGTGTAGGGGCGCCTGGGTGGCTCAGTCGGTTAAGCGTCTGCCTTCGGCTCGGGTCCTGATCCCAGAGTTCCGGGATCGAGGCCCATGTCGGGCTCCCTGCTCAGTGGGGAGCCTGCTTCTCCCTCTCCCTCCCCCAACTTGTGCTCTCTCTCTAATAAACAAACAAACAAACAAATAGGAAAGGTGCAGGCATGAGGTTTCATTCCTAGTCACATACTCCCTGGCCACATCTGACAGCACGCATAACAGTGTGGGCCCTCCTGCACTGTGGCCCAAGGGCTGAGCCACCCCTGTTGGCCCCATTCTGAGCAGAGGGGAACCTCGAAGGCTGATGTGAACGATGACCTTAAAGCAGAAAGGACTCCCTAATTTCTCCCTCAACATCTCCCCTTTCCCTCAGGCTCTGCATGGACAAAAAGGTCCCCAAACTGCTCAGTTTCTCAGCCACTGGGCTGTTACTTTGGGAGTTGAGGCAGGAGCCCTACCTTTGAACACAAACTCCGTTCCTCCCATGACCCTGGAGGAGTGCACCCCCCGGCTGTAGCGGCCCTTGGCATAGATGGTGAAGGTGGGGTGCTTGCAGACGGGGTCGGAGTAGTGGTAGTAATGCCCTTCCCAGGTGTTATTGTTGTCATGGAAGATGAAGTGGCGCGTGAGGAAGAGGACCTCGGGCCGCACCTCGCAGCGCTGGCTCACCCACTCGCCGTGCAGGCCGACGGTCAGGTCAGCCTTGGGGGGCAGGAGGGGCGGGCGGTGCTCATCTGACCTGTGGATGATGCGGCAGGCGATGCAGGCATGGTCGTGGTTCTGGAGACAAGAGACACACACACGGATAGACCTTTGTCTTCATGACAGAGCAGTGCACACATGCTCCCTTCAAAGGAGGCTCACCAGTGGGACCGGGCAGGGCCCCCCGGGGCTCCATCACTTGTCACCTGCGGACCCGAGAGGCACCTGGGGCTAGGCCCTCAGGCACAGATGGGAGGGTGGTGGGGTGTGTGTGTGCGCGCACACAAGTGTGGGCTCACAAGCGCACATGTGTGTTTGGCTGACATCAGGGACTTGTCTAAATATGTCAGCTGGGATGTGTACTCGCTTTAGAATCCTATCACATGTCCCAGACACTTGACTTCGGCAAGGCTAGCGTCACCTCATACCCACTGGGAAGGTTGCAATGAAAAAAATCTGAACAGAACAGTGTGGACAAGGGCGGGGCAAACTGAAACCCGGGTGCACTGCTGGTGGGAAGATAAAATGGTGCAGTGGCTGAGGAAAAGAACTCCGATATGATGCAGCAATCCCTCCTCTGGTTTATGTCCAAAGGACACCAGGGTCTTGAAGAGACAGCCATTCAGCCACGTTCCTAGCAGCATATTCACACGGCCAAATGATGAAAACAACCCAGTATACATCCGCGGGTGAATGGAGAAACAAGATGTGGTCCACACATACCATGAAAGATTATTCAATCTGGAAAAAGGAAAGGGATTCTGACCCAGGCTGCAACACGGATGAGCCTTGACGACATGATGCTAAGTGAAATAAGCCAGACACCAGAGGACAAATACCGTACCACCTCAATTGCACTTCTATGAGGGACCCAGAGTAATCAAATTCAGAGACAGAAAGTAGAATCCTGGTGGCCAGGGGCTGGGGGAGGGGAGATGGGGATCTCGTGTTTAATGGGGACACAGCCTCGGGTCGGGAAGATGAAAAAATTCTTTGGATGGATGGGGGAGATGGTCGCACAACCCTGTGAATGTACTTAATGCCACTGAGCTGGACACCTCAAATGGCTAAGATGGAAATGCTATGTGTATTTTACAATCAGATTTTTCCCTTTAAAAAACAACTAAAAACAACACACAAAACTAAAAAAAAAAGGCCAGCCTTCCAGTTGCTGGGATGACAAAGGGAGCTGTGTAGTAAAGCAGGGGTCCTTTCAAAGGAAGGCATAAAGGAGGAGGCCAGCAAGAGGGCAGGGGCCGAGACCTCGGCGAAGCCAGCCTGCACACCTGTCATCCATTTGCGTCTGGGGCCTCGGGGTTTGACGGTTTACGGGCTCTTAATTCGCTTCCTGCTTTATAGCTTTAAGCCCTTTACTTAGCACAAGATAGCTGCAGCTCGGCCTTTCAGGGGCTGCCTCCCTGGGCGTCTGCTTTAGAACACTCCCACAGCCTCGGGGACAACGCTGTCTGTCCACAGCTGTGGCTGAGAAATCCTCCAAGGAGCAGAGGTGGCCAGAGGCTGCCAGTCGTACAAACGTCATTTGCCCAGAGGGCTCGGAGCTCCCCTCAAAATGCCACAGTCTGGAAGGCAGGACAGCTGGGTTCTGGGCCATACCTGCCATTGCCTGGCTGTTTGATCGAAGCCATGGGACACCTGTGTGTGGTGGCGGGAGGGTAACAGTCGTAGCCCACAGTCGGGGGGACAGCTCATGGACACTGGCCTTGGGCCCCCCCCAGCCATGGGATCCATGGTGTGCAGCAGCTCCCTGGTGTGACCTCAGGCCTGACCACAGGCACTGACAGGAACGCCCAGGAGGGCATGCCCGTGCTTCCGAGAGCCGGAAATCCGGATTGCCAAGGCCTCTCCTTGTTCAGCAGTGACTCAATGTGACGCTGCAGTTGTCTGGCTAGGTGCTCAGAGATCTCAGAGAGTGGGCGGGCGGGGAAGGGCTCTCGGCCGCCATGCCTCTACAGCCTCCTCCAAGGAGAACTCAAAGCTCGCCAACTTGTTGCTGTGCTCATCAGAGGAGCCTAGAGCTGTAAGTTAGGGGAGAGAGGGCTTCCTTTGCTAACACCGTTCGTGGCTTGTAGATGATAATATCAAGTAGGCAGCCACAGAGTGAGATGAAGTTTCTCTTTCGTTTCATTCCCCACAAATGGGTTTGCGATCTGTAATTCGGGGATTTAACATCATTTGTGGCCACTTCATTTCTGGCCATTCTAAGATAGTCTCATTCCCTGGTAAGATTTGTCTCCTCAAACACCAATATCAATTCGGGAACCTCCCAGAAAGCTTCTTGGACGGGGCAGAGCGGGTGGGAGAACAGGGGTCTTCGTTCTCACAAGAGCTATTGCCCCCAGCATTAACATCAGGGATCAAGTGCTCTTCCGTCAGAACAGGAACAGGCTCGGTGAGAGGAGGTGGGCACAGCCCTTGGGCCCAGGCTGTCTCGGAAAGGTGCCGTGGTAGCGTGTGGAGTCCAAGTGGTGCTTTTAAGAACAACGGCACAGAGGCCTGACCTTAGAGATGGGGACCCGGCTGAAGCATTTCTGTTCGTCAGCAGAGAAAAGCAAGCTACAAGCAAGGGAAGCTTGCCATCCATCAGCTGGATCTGTGAGAATTTAGGGACAGAGTGGGAGGAACCTGGCCCTTAGCTATTAGTGTTGCCAAATTCCTATTTTTTTTTTATTGTGGTAAAATATGACATAAAACTTACCATCTTAACCCTTTTAATAGTTCAGTGGTGCTAAGCACATTCACACTGTTGTGCAACCATCACCACCGTCCATTTCTAGAACTTTTTCATCTTCCCAAATTGAAACTCTGTACCCAATAGACACCAACTCCCCGTTGTTTCAATCTAAGCCCTTGGCAACCACCATTCAACTTTCCGTCTCTATGGATTTGTCTACCCTAGGTACCTCACAGAAGTGAAAGCACACAGAATCTGTCCTTTTTGTGACTGGCTTATTTCACTTAGCATAATATCCTCAAGGTTTGTCCATGTTGTAGCCTGTGTCAGAATTTCCTTTCGTTTTAAGGCTGAATAATATTTCAATGTATGTATGCATCACTTTTGTTTATCCATTCATCAGCTGATGAACACTCCATTTTTTGGCTACTGTGAATGATGATGCTATGAGCATATAGGTGTAGTCTATTTAAGACCCCACTTTCAATTCTTTTGGGCACACACTCAGAAGTGAAATTTCTGGCTCATACCATAATTCTGTGTTTAACTTTTGGAGGAACCACCACCATACTGTTTTTCCACAGCAGCTGCACCATTTTACATTCCCACCCACGGTGCACCTTTAAAGGTTCCAATTTCTCCACATCCTTGCCAACAACTATTTTTTTCTCTTTTTGATAATAGCCAATCAAATGGGTATAGTGTGATATCACACTATAGTTTTGATTTGCATTTCCCTAATGATTAGTGATCTGGAGCATCTTTTCATATGCTTCCGGGCTATTTGTATATCTTCTCTGGAGACATGTCTATTCAAGTCCTTTGCCCATTTTTTAATAGGGTTGTTTTTCTTGTTATTGTTGAACTGACTAGTAACCTGTTATAACAACTCTTGAGCAGGCATTAAGAAACCAAGATGTCATAAACATGGGTGGGATTTTTGGCCTCTCCGTAGATACTGTCACCAAGTGGACAGGTTTAGCCATGGTTAGGTAAGGGGGAACCTCTCTGTTGTATGGACAGATTTTTAAAAAATCTAATTTGTGCTCTTGATTCTAACCATCCTTGGCTGGAATAAAACTTGAAAGACCTATAGGAACAATTATGTGGAAGCAGAAATTAAGGCCCATATACTGGCTGTACAGTTTCTCTTTCGGGATGCTTTTCTTAAACAGCAGCTTTTCGGGGCGCCTGGGTGGCTCAGTCAGTTAAGCGTCTGCCTGCAGCTCAGGTCATGATCTCCGGGTCCTGGGATCGAGCCCCGCATCAGGCTCCATGCTCGTCAGGAAGCCTGCTTCTCCCTCTGCTTGCTGTTCCCCCTGCTTGTGCTCTCTCTCTCTTGCTCTGTCTCAAATAAATACTTAAAAAAATAAACAGCAATTTTTCAAAAAGAATAAATGGGAAGAGCTTTTCGTCATTAAGAGTGATGTGTACTCTGAAATATTATTTGCTTTATGAAATCCCTCTCCTTTTTGGTCCCTGCTCTGATACCTAATTCTCCTCTGAGAAGCTATCCTTTTGTAGGCTGTCCCATTGGGCTTCTACCTCACTCCCTTCCCTGAATCTTAGAAAGGGCTACTTTATTTATTTTTTATTTTTTCAAAGATTTTATTTATTTACTTGACAGAGAGAGAGAGCGAGAGCACAAGCAGGGGGAGTGGCAGGGAGAGGGAGAAGCAGGCTCTTCGTGGAGCAGGGAGCCCGATGCGGGACTCGATCCCAGGACCCCAGGATCATGACCTGAGCCGAAGGCAGATACTTAACCGACTGAGCCACCCAGGCGCCCCAGAAAAGGCTACTTTAAAGTTAGGGTTTCTGTATACAGAAGATCTGAAGGTTAAAGCAGAAGGATCAGAATGTGTTTCCTTGTTGCTACTCTACACCAACTATAAAAAGCTTTCATTCTGAAGGAGGAGGGGAGAAAAAAAGATCCCCATGTAATTAATTTCCTAAAAGAAAACAATCAGACTTATTCTAAAAATGAAAAATCAACCTTCAACTTCATAAGTGCGCAATGTCCTAGGCAAAGAGTGGGGTTTTGCTCACTCCGCATTCTGATTCCTGCAGGCGCCCTGGCAACACGTCAGCCACCCCCAGCTTGCACGTACAGGACATGAGTCTGAGGAAGCTCAAGTACACCATCCCCTTAGCTTTACAACCTCTCGAAGAGACCATGGGTACATGTTACAGATGAGGCCAGCCACCCACAGCTTGCACGTACAGGACATGTGAGTCTGAGGAAGTACACCATCCCCTTAGCTTTACAACCTCTCGAAGAGACCATGGGTATGCGTTACAGATGAGGCCACCAAGGCACAGAGAGATTGAATAGCATGGCCCAGATGACTTTACAAGCCAAAAGTAGAGTCTGGAACATAATTTGGTCTTGGGGCTTACTGAGTGCTAATCCCTGGCCCCAGGCTGCCCCTCGGGCTGAGAACAGATGTCTCCCTGTCAAGGACCCTGGACCCTAGAAAAGGTCTTCCCTGGCCGATGGCTGATAGGGATTCTCCAGGCTTTCTCCTGTTCCCTGCCAACATTTATTTCTGGAGAGGTGGTTCGTCAACAACATTTGCCGACAGCATCTACTCATTTCCAGCGTCTTCCCAGAATGGAAGAAATCACTTGATATCATCTTCCCATGAACAGATCAACCAGAGAAGCAGGATGAATAAAACATTTCCTGGGCTAAAGGTTTTGCCTAAGGAGGAGGAGAAATGGCAACAGATGATGGAAACTTCCTTTCACAGAGCTTTCTTCCATGGGATAAAAAACACATTTGTGTTTCTCAGGAAGAAACCTGCCAATGACTGAAGCTGAAAGCTTTGTTTGTTTGTTTGTTTGTTTTTACAACTGCAATTCTCCATGCATTTGATTCCATTTCTACTGTAGGTATTCCTACACATGCAGTCTTCCCGGGGCCTCTCCATTTCACTGGAGAAGAACTTCATCAAGCTCTTGGAGGCCAAGACCAGAGTACTCTCCCTTTCTCCTACTTCTCATGACATCTGGGGGAGCGCGGCAGGTATGGTGAAGGCTCACAGGTGGCGGAACGCCGTCACTGGCTATTTAACAATATGAATAGAGTAGGCCAGTGGTCATCGCAAATGAGGAAAGCTGACCGCCTTGTGGAAGGGGCCTCTCGGGGTGCCTTTCAGATCTGGGGTCGCAGGAATTGATGGACTTGGGCTCATTTTGACCACTCAGTGGGTCCTGATGATACCACTTTCAGGAGGAAGTAGAATAGCCATGGTCACACTTGTCGTGTGTCTCAAAGAGCAGCTTTCAGAGCTGCTAGAAGTGGCTGGCAGTAGCCATGAAGGGACAGGGAATGAAAGGATGATGGAAGGACACAAGAAGGGTGAGCTGCCGACGTCTCAGGCCTCACATCTGTCTCCTGACCGCTTAGTGAGACGAAAGTCAACTCAACACTGTCCTGGAGTTAAGAAGGGGCACTTGGGGGGGAGGGGGGTCCCTGGGAGCAACCCTTCATTTTCAAGAAAGAGGTTTCTAAGAAGTTTAGAATCCAAGAAGTTAGCTCACAAAAGCCTTTCCAGTTTACAAAACATTAGTAAATCACACCAAAGATAAGTTTGCTTCCACCTTGCCTATACACACACTACATACAGACTCAACAGCCAGATAGCAAGGGCCATGAGAAGCCAGTTCTTTAAAACAAAGGACTTCAAGAATGATTTCGGAAAAAAATTTCTGACTGATGTTTTTACTTGTTTGTTTCTTCCACTCCATCAATTTAAATTCAATAGTTAAAGTAGATTCATTTTAATAATGACATTAAATCTACTGTAAATCCAGAGGGGCCCTCCCCCCAGGTCTGGCCTTCTCCCCCTCCTCCACACTCCCCGCAGTGCTGGGCCGGCACCCCTGCATACTACAGGCCTACTCCAGACTTTCTGAACGGTTGACTGCCGGCACGCCTGGGCTCTCACTCAGTCCTCTGGGCTCTCTTGCCTTTTAAGGGAGGAACTGTTTACCACTTACACTGTCCCTGACAACAAGTATTTCCTGGTCGGCTAACTCCTTAAACAAAGCAACCTTGCAATTCTGTTTATCTGCTGAAATACCCTGGAGTCAAGAAATACTGAACTGTTTCTGCAAGAAAAGTGGACGCCAGCCGTTGTAGGGTGCAGCGAGCGACTACACAACACTTCACACTTAGGCCCAAATCAAAGGTCCACACAGGCAATCCTTTCCGAGTCAAGCCCCCATCATCCAACACCCACCATCAGCTCCGTCTTCTTGAACAATGTGCACCATTTGCTGCTCTATAATAAACACCCAGCCCTGGTGAGCAGGGCCACACTTTTCTTTAGGATTCATCCCTGAGAACGCCTGGGCGGCTCAGTCGGTTAAAGCGTCTACCTTCGGCTCAGGTCATGATCTCAGGGTCCTGGGATCGAGTCCCTCGTTGGGCTCCCTGCTCAGTGGGGAGCCTGCTTCTCCTGCTCCCTCTGCTGCTCCCTCCCCCTGCTTGTGCTCTATCCTCTCTCTCAAAAAAAAAAAAAACCTTAAAAGAAAGGATTCATCCTTGATGTAAGACGGGCTTTTTAGGTCATGACTCCTTGAACTCCCCGGCCCTCTACCACTTCTTCTGTTCCCTGTCACCTCCACAAACCCCTCTCCTTTCCGTCCAGTGGCAGAAAGAGAAGGAAGGTGAATTCTTCCACAACCACCTTCTCCGGCTCTTCTGCCCTTACTCGTGTGACACCTGCTCACCCAGCCCCCCGGGAGCCCCGCCAAGCACATGCCTGAGGAGGGGCCCCCGTCCTGTGGCAGAGCCACCTCCTGGGGCTGGGCTGAAAAGTGCCCTGCCCGTGGCCACCTGGTCCACAGTGCCTTGGATGTCACAGATACAGAAAGTCTCACAGTTCATCTGTATTTCTCGCAGACTCTGAAAAGGCTCGGAAAGGCCAGCTCCCTCAAAATCAAATGCTCATTCGCAGTCTACAGAGTCTACAGAATGCCAGAGAGAAAGCACATGAGCATCACCTTTTTCATTTTCAGTGCTCAGCTCCCCTTGAAAACACTTCGGTGCCTGTCTTTCTCAGATGTGCCATGAATGCGCTGGGCCAGAATATCTGAGATGCATGGCTTGGGGAAAGCTGTCTGGTTTTAGACAACCCCTTTGATTTACGACCCTGTGGCTAAATCAGTGCAGGATTTTGGAGAAAGACCAATTCCGTTTGCTTACAAGTCTGATCCTGAGGCTCTGGCATTTCCAACAACCCGGGTGATCATTTGCTTTTAATTACTATTTGATTCTACCACTGAAAGAATTCAGCTCGCTAACCCTTCAACTGCACAAAAATCTAGGCAGAGGGTGACAGCTGCCCTGATGTTAAACTCAATTGAGGGAAAGCATCTTCTTTCAGGGTTATTCTATGTGGTCTTGATTTTTCATAGTGAAGAGTGGCCAATTTCATCCTGAAAGAATCCTCCCAGCACACCTGATTCTCTTCAAACACGATGTATTTGCCAAAGGACTCGGAACCTCACAGCAAAGCTGTATTAAGCTTAGAAAAACAAGTTGATTTAAAGTTTCTATTTTTACATGGTGTCCCGTTTCCAGAGGGGCTGCGACTAGTGGTTTCAAACTCAATTTAGCATTTAAACTAATTTTCAGCCAGGTCTCTATGGACCTGCAATTAGGGGAGGCAAAGAGTTCAAAGAGGTGGGTGGTGGGGGGAGTGTGGTCTCTCCGGATGCGCTCCCAGCCCTCCTCCTTCCCGTTCCCAGTTCCCAGCAGGCGAGGCGACCTGCCACTGGCCCGCGGGCAGGGAGCACCTGGGGCTCTGCCTGCGCGGACTCTGGAAAGGCACCAATGGCAAAGTCCGCTTCTTCCTTCTCAGAGCTATCCTGGGGAAGGATCTAAAAACTTCCTGAGGACTCAGCAGCATGCTGCGTGCCAAGACATTCGACGCCAGGGACAACATTAGAAGAACGGGCCCTTTCAGCTCCCAGAGCCTTGCAGACCTCACTGGCCTTCGAAGGACACCCATGGCCACGCGGGGTGGCTGTGGAAGTGGAGGGCAGCGCACACTGGCCCTGGATGCATCAGGTTTTGGCCTCCCAGCCCTGCCACCAGTTCTGGTGGTGGCCGCGGAGCTCCTCTGAGCTCAGAGCCCCAGCTTCCAAAATTTATTTTAATTTTGCATGATGACTCTGTTTGGATAATATAAGATCATGGCACAAAGTGCAAAAGGTACAAAAAAGGTATACAGTGATGAGTCATGGTCCAACTGTCCCCCAACTGTTCCCTTCCTCGGATTGTTATGTTTTTCATGTGCTCTTCCAGAAATACTGCCTCCTTTGTAAGTTCATCTTATGCTTCTTTCATTATTAGTTTCACACAATGTTATCATACTGTTCACGCTACTCTAGATCTTCTTTTTTTTGTATTTAACAGTATGCCGAAGGTTCTTTCCACACTTAAAATTTCTTAAATCAGGGCCTCAGGCCTAGGTTTTAGAGGGTCTACCTTTTAAATATCTGGGTCAATGTCCTCACGATTGCCTTAGCAGGGGGGTGGAGGAGAAAATGGGAGGCGATGCTTCATGGTGAGGCATCATCAAACACTTTGAGGCCCCCCGTCAATGTCATTGTCATCCCTCCAGGAGACACCTGCCCAGAAGGGCTACCTACTCTAGGAGTGGGGAGAAGGGAACTTTGGTGAACGGTCCTTTCCGATGGCAGGCAGCATTCTGCACACTAATCCAGCTGATTCTTCTATTCTTGCCACTTTACAGAAGAAACATCAAGGCTCCCCAAGGTCAGACGACACCACTAGCACCTGCAGCTGATGGCCACAGGAGAAGTGGGTTCCCGGACTGGCTACCACCTCCAAAGTCCATATTCTCACCAGCTTCTCCAGAGAGTATTCAAAAAAAAAAAAAAAAAAAAAAAGAGCATGTCTCCCACCTTTTTGTTTACAAAAACTCTAAGGTTGGCCTTACAACTATCATCCTTAGTCCTCATGCCAGTGGTAATAACTCACAGTCAAGACAATTTTTCCTTCAGGAA
The DNA here is from genome assembly GCF_011800145.1 of Mirounga leonina. NCBI lineage: Eukaryota > Metazoa > Chordata > Mammalia > Carnivora > Phocidae > Mirounga > Mirounga leonina. The sequence goes on along the minus strand of NW_023270422.1, from coordinate 1,704,535 downwards.
CCACAAGTGTGTGCCTTTGCTCTCCCAACAGACAGGCTCTGTTCAGTGAGTCGATTGACAGCAGGAGAAATGCCTCCTACAGGCCTGGGGAGGGAGTGGGAGAGAATCTTCCAGAGTTGCAAGTCTTAGGAATACTGACTTCTCCTACTGGGCCTCCTAATGGGGCATGCCACCAGAAGATCAGAGTGAGGGAACAGATGTAAGAAAAGAAAGGTGTTAGGGTTAATATTTTTTTCTTTTCAGTCCTAAAAAGAGCCTCCGTGGGTGTCTGCAGTTGAGGAAAAGGAATCTGAACCTGAGTGTGTGCAAAGGACTAGCCCAAGGTCAGGTGTGGATAGGAGAGCGGCCAGACTCCAACCCAGGCAGCTCTGGGACGGCACCTGCCTCCTCCTGCAGCAATTCTGCCTCCTCCCTCGGACTGCCTCCTCCTTACTCAGTTCCCTGCCTCACTGTTCCTGCCTCTTGGCTGTTCGCTGCCTATTAGTGTCTCCGCTGGAGGGCGAGCAGGCATGAAAAGGACTGTGTGCTTAGCAGATCTTCATAAAGGTTCAGGGTGGGACCGGGTTGGTGCTCTTGGCTGACATCAGGTTTCTGGATTATCTGTGGGCCGTTTTTATTCATGACATTCTTACTCCCATTACTAGAGATAATTTAAAAGTTGGCTAGACTGTACTCAGAGGAAGCCAAATGTTCAGATGAAAAGCTCCTTTACCCCTCTGCTCTCTCACACCAGAGATTTGTTCAAGAGAAGAGCTGTTCAGCTGCAGTGTTCAGCACCGACTCTGGATGACGCTTCCATCTGGATTCCTATCTGGCCCCCCCCAAACCACGCCCTTGCCTAGATGCCACCTATGGAGCATTATCCTCTTGATGCCTTGGCATGATGTGTGGAATGGGCACAGCTTCAGCTCCTCCGCTCCCCACCCCTCCTGAGGAGGCCTGGGGAGTCCCAGGCAGACACTGGGATGAAGGCAGGCAAGAAAGGCCACCCTCTCCCTCACTGCCCTACCTCCCCTCTTCCTCCTCAGCAAATCTGCAACCTCACGGCAGGACACAGGGGGCTGACTCCAGGGTTTGCACTCGAAGTCATGCTGTGAGCCCAGGGAGGGCTGGGTCTGGGGCCCGGGGCCCTCAGTCTGGCTTCTCCTCGCACATGGGGACTGTCCCTGGTGAGGCGCATCTAGAGGAAGCAGCCTCGGCCAAGTGGGCTTCCTCAGCAGATTTCCCACAATTATAATAAAGGCGACTTTCATTACGGGAGCTCACAATAACACAGATAAACAGAAGATAACACCGAGTGGTCTTTGGCAGGGGAAGTACTCTGGGATATCTCTACCAGTCATAAATAAGCTCAAAGGACTAAGAGAAAAAAAAAAAAAGATTAAAAAAATGAATAAACTATCAAACAAAAGTCATATGGGGCCCCTCATTTAGAGAGTCATTGTTGGAGAGAGGGTTCCACAGACGCCAATCCGATGGCAGCGGAGGGGGGTGTGTGGCCACTGGAGAAATCTCCCTTGACCCCCTCCCTGCACACACCCCCCAGCTCAAGCTTCTCCAACTTCTGAGGTACAAGATCGTGTTACAGGCTGACACGGATTCTGAGCCCATGGGAAGGAAATGCTTTGTGAATTCCAAATATAATTACTGGACTATCATTCAAGAAAAGAACATTATAAGGTTTTAATTGTTTCCTGCCCCCTCCTTCCTCCCTTGTGATCACAGTGACTTTACATTTCACTTAGTTGAATGGAAAGAATGTGGGGTCTGGAGAAGGAGGTCTGGGTTCAAGTTCCAGCGCAGAACCTCACTACCCGGGTGACCTAGGGCAAAAGACAACAAGCCCTTGAATCTCCGCTACCTCTCCCTTCTGCCTAAGAGGGCGGCAATATCTGCCTCAGGGGGTCGTTTTGAAGCCTGAAAGCAGTAGTGTGGGTGGGAGACTATAAGCTCTCCAGCCTACAACAGCACTGTCACTTTCCCCTCAGGCGCCTCTCCCTCTCCTCCAGGGCTGGGATCACTCCTGTTGTGGCATCTCTCCACAGTGTGGTTATTAACATCTCCGAATTTCCTTTATGCTTTCCTTTCAGAATCAAAGAAGATGTTCGTGGAGTGTTAGAGCTGAGAAGAGCCTTAGGAATCTTCTAGAACCACCACCCCAGGGCCCCTAGCACACCAACAAGCCTGCCGCCATCACCCATGTCATGAGGAAAACCACAGCCCCTCACTGCAGAGCAAGTTGGCGGTGCGGCCAGGTGTCCTGACCTTGCTGCGTGTCCCTCCCTGGGCAGCCCTCCACAAGCTCCCCCATGACGCAGGGTGCTTCCTCTCAGAGGTCCCTTTGGACCCCACTGCCATGCCTCCCTGTGGGTCGCTCATCTCACTTAATAAAGAACAGCCCGCGGGCCCCGAGTGCAGTCAGCGGCAGGGTACCTTGGCATTCTGCAGAGGGGGCTGATAACTGGATGGCCGGTAGAACATCCTCTGCGAGGCATCAGTGTGGATGTCCCCGAGGAAGAGCTCCTCCACCAGGCGGTCCAGGTTGTGCTGCAGGTACTGCTTCTCCACCCGGATGAGCTGCAGCTCATGCATGGCGAAGTTCACGGCCTTGGTGCACTCGCAGCCATTCTCTTCCCGCCACAAGTCGTAGGCCACGTCCTGCACCCAGGGGCCCCCAGTGGGCACGAAGCCCGGGCACGTGCGGTTCACCAGCTGGCTGAGCCTCTCGGCGACAGCCTCTGTGTGGCAGACAACCTGCACGTTGTGCAGCTGGTAGTCGGCCTCAGTGCCCCCGCGGATGATCCAGGAGGCCTGGCGCAGGCGGACCTTGCCCCGGATGACGAGGGTGTAGGTAGGGCTGGTGCACCGGTTGCCGCCATAATAGAACTGGTAGGCCTTGAAGGTGTTATTGTGGTAGAATCTGTAGGACCTTGTGATGAACTCTGGGCCCGACCTCACTTCACAGCTGAAGGGGAAAAGGGAAAGGAAGACGTTTTCAAGCCCAAAGGCACTGAGGAACAGATGCGTTAGGGTGTCAAGAAATTATGGTAATAATAACAAATGTTTACTCTGGGCCACACACTGTTTTGTGCCTGCATAGACACCAATGTATTGAATCCTCACAACAACTGAGGAGTAAAGGAGGTATTGTCTCCATTTTACAGCTGGAGAAACCAAGGCATGAGAGATCAGGGAAAGTGCCCCCAGGCCACATAACCTGAATGCAGGCAGTCTGACTCCAGGCCGTGTTCCTAATCTCTCTACACCACAGTCTTTATTCATCCTAGGAACAAGCCAAGAGAGCCCAAACCTGCCCTTCTCACTTCCACCTGGGGGCCTAACTTCAGGGAAGTGTCTTTCGGGTGGGAAGAGGGAAGAGAGTAGTGCTGGCCTATGAAGGAAGTCTCCTCATGCTAGCTTGAAAACAGCTGATCCCCTGAACACTCCTGTTCATGGACCTTGGGTACAGCAGGCAGGTGTGGGGTGTCTGCCACTCCAAAACGGAATCTAGTCTGGGGAGGAGTCACCTAGGGGCAAGGGGAAACCCACCCTCCCATCCAGTGAGAATTAATGTTCCCTCTACTGGGGAAAAGGGTCCATTAGTGAAAGCAAAGCTAGCGGAACACAGGTAAGGGCTCCTTTTGTTTGTGCTGACTGACAAGATGACAACGACAAAGTAGTTTTTTGCTGTGGCCTTAGATCAATGCTAGATTCGTTGGCCAGAAATACTTAGACTAGGTCTATGGGGCATACATGGCCAGCAGGAACTGATCACTGCCCTACCTGGGGCCAGTTCCTGTCTCTGCAGCCCAGCCCACACCAGGGAAACGCTGGAGGGCTTCTTCAACATATCTGCCAAAGATTCTGACCTCTGTAACTCTCCACCAGATCAGAATTTCAGTTACATCATGATTTGCATCCTTCAGGTTTGGCCTTAGAACTCTGCCTGAGTCTGTGATATATGTATTATTTACAATAATTATGGTTTGAGCAGACTCAGCATGGCTAAATCAAACAGTGGAGCTGAAATCCCAAAGACCTGTTATTCTCAAAATCGGTAACATTTCCATTTTTCAGTTAACACACTGGTGAAAGGTAAACATCATCCCAAGCGGGCTCCTCCCTCTGGGAAAGGCTGTCAGGGAAGTCCAGTGTGGGCGAGTGCACAGAAGGCACTCGGCGGAACCCTGAGCCCTGCGCTCTGCTGAGAAGGTGAGAGAGGAGCCGCAAGGGTCCTCCCCCTACAAAGGAGGCCCTGTTCAGCGTGAGCGGTGAGCTGTAACTGCGGTCTGTTTATAAGGCCATGGAAGATGTGCTGCCTGGCCTCAGGGCTCAACGTATCTCAAGTCCTTGCGTACTCCACCGGGGCCACCACCCCCTCACCTAGGCCTTGTCACCTCTAGATGCACCTGCTGCAACCATCTTTTAACTGGTCACCCTCCTCTCACACTTTCTACCAGCCATTTGGTGCATCTGAGTGCCTTGTGTGAAAGCTGGATCATGTCTTAAGCACAGTCCTTGCTGCAAACTCTTCAGTGACTGTCCAGTTCTAACCCCAATCTGGCCAGAACTGCCCTGGAGCTGGCCCCACCTTCCCTGGCAGCCTCATCTGGAGCTGTCCCCCGCCCAGGTCCCTATGCCCAGGTTTACGAACCTCCCCCCGCCCCACAAGGACTCCAGGTCAGTTGTTTCTCCAACCCCATCTTTGCTCGTTCTTCCAGATGGAAAGCTCTTCCCTGGGTCTTTGCATAGCTAAGGACATCCCAGCTCAAGTGTCCTTTCCTCTGGTAGCCTTTCCTGACCCCACCCCCGTCCTAAAATAAGGCCCCTGGTATTCTCCTTTAGCACCTGTTGTTTTTTACCCTCTTCATAGTACTTCTTTGTATGTTTATTTGTAAAATTCCTGAAGACAGGGACCATGATTTGTTTTGTTCACTGCTATATACACAAAATCTAGAACAGTGCTGGGCACACAGTAAATATTTGTATACTCAATAAATATGTGTTTGAATAAAATGATAAATTATTTAAAAGTACATCACATTAAGATCGTGCAAATATTTATCGTGTGGTTATTTTAAGAAACCCCATCTTTAGGGGAAAAAAAAAAAACCACCTCTGGGTCTTCATCATCTTATAAAAATTCCTTTTTTTCTCTTCTCTGTGTGCATTTGATCCCTCCCCAAGGTACCTGGAGGCTGCAAGGGAGAAGTGATCAGATCCCAGAGTGAGTCTTGTTAATTCTCAGCAATTTAATGGGTAGGGGAAAACCTGCAGGTCTGCCTCTAGGCTATTTTTAAAAGCTCTAATGGAAGATAAGCCAGAGCTCAAACTGGGATAAATCTCAGCTCTGTAGCCTGGAAGAGTCCAAGAACTATGCCCTGGCTAGTAGAGGTAGCTTGAGTACCTTTTCACTTACTCTTAGAACCCTGAAGCCATATATTAAATTACCAGAATATGGCTGGAATATTTAGACCCTCAGAAGCTTGCAAGTCATGTTTCAGGGTTGGTGAAACACAGACTCCTAATTTCACTTGCTAATGGTTTCTTTTTATACCTGAGTGGTCCCACAGAGTTCGGTAAACAAGGACCTATTCACTCACAGCCTGTGATTAACAGTGGTACGCATCTCTGCTTTAGCTAACATTTCTACAGTCCTTAGCTCTGTTTCTTTACCAAACGGAGTTTCAAAGTGTTGCTTGGTTTTTAGTTAGAACTTAGATAACACCTGCGCCATTGAGATAGGATACAGTCTCTGTGCATCTGAGAAGCCCCCAGGAAGGCCTTCCACAGACGTGTGCTCTCCGATCCTCCCCCCCACTTCCCCGCCCCCTCCCGGGTCCAGTCCCCGGCCCTCTTACCCGGTGGACACCCAGTGGCCCTCAATTGCTGGTGGCATCTGCACAGTGATCCTCGCACCATTGTGAAGATGTTTGAGCATGTGATGGCACTGTGATTCCTTGAAAGCCCTCCAGGCACTTTTCTCTAAGGACCTGGGATGGGATCTGCTATCTGGATGAAGGAGGGCAGAACCCTCTCCCAGCCCTGAAAGAAAAGTGGAAGTTCGTTGAAAGGAGAGCTCGCAGCAGACAGGAGTCAGGCTGAGGAACTGCCTCCTTGGCAAGAAATCGCTGCAAATGGGGGACGCCTGGGTGGCTCGGTTGGTTAAGTGTCTGCCTTTGGCTCAAGTCATGATCTCAGGCTCCTCGCTCAGTGGGGAGTCTGCTTCTCCCTTTGCCTCTCCCCTCTGCTCCTGCTGTCTCTCTCTCAAATAAATAAATAAAATCTTTTAAAAAATTATTAAAAAAAAAAAGAAAAGAAAAGAAAAGAAAAGAAATCACTGCAAGTAGGAAATGCACTCTTACCCCACCAGGCTTATCACTGTCTCTGCTCTCCTGGAGTTAACATCTCAAAGGGGGATACATCCTGGGAGACCATTTCCCAGGTGAGAAAGCCGGGAAAGCTGAGGCCCACAGAGACAACACAGGCTCTTGGGAGGTCTCTTGGCTAGTTCCTGGCAAAGGCTGAGCTCAAATCCATGTGTCTGTGCAACCGCAAATAAAATGGTGCATCTAAGTGAGCAGCTTACAGTGCAGACAAATGAATATAACAGGGGCTGAAGAGAGAAATGAACGTGTTCCAAAGCCACCCAAGGGAGGGGTAAGAAAGGGGTCAGCAGGAAGGGAGACTCATGCAGTGACACATTTAGGTGAGGAGGAGGAAGAGCATGGAGACCAGCCTCAGTGGAAGGGGAATTCTGATGGGGTGGTGAAAGGCCCAGGAATAACTCAGAGGGCTCCTAACTGACATCTGCTCCCTGGTTGGGCTCCCCGCTGCTCCCACCAAGCCATGCATCTTCTGGTTCTCTCCATCTCTGATGGACACCCTCTACAGGGCTGCCCATCAGTGGGGCGCAAGTCATATACCACCGGTGGGGGACGTGTGGGACATTTTTCCCCAATTACCTTCCCACTCCAGCCCCTCACACCCACGAAGGCAATGCTAATATAGGGTTCTAAATAAAGAATAACTACAAGAAGACTACATATTTTTATTTTCCACAGGTAAAGGAATATTAGGACTAAGTTCATCTTCAGTGTAAGTAGTTTAGGTTGGCGGACCCTTAAACATGCAAAATAACCAGCAGCCCCTGTTCAGAAGAAGCCATTGCCAGCTAACTGAGTTATAATCTGAAAGCCCACTCTTCCCTTTGAGATTCACTCCTGAACACATCAATACGTCTTTATTTTGGACCTACTAAGTATTCAGCACTGTGCTAAAAAACAAAACAAAAACCAAAAACCCTAGACAAATAGACAAAAATAAAATAAAAATATACACAAAATAAATAAAATGCACCCATCAGAACTGTACTATGAAGAGGCAATTATATATTTGGCAATCAACACCTAAATAACTTCATAGAGAAACCAGGGTTTATGGGGGATCATTTAAAAATGCAAAGTTAGACCCAGAACATGGTGACTTAGAGCAACATGGTGAAAACCTACTGGAGAAACTCAGACCCACATGTTGATAACATTCAGATATTTATAAAATATTCAGATATTTGCCATGACTCAGAAGGCTGAACTAATCTTCTGCTGAAAGTCTTTGGTACTAAGAAGACATGTGGGAACTCGGCTTCTCCTCTGAGCAAAATGCTGGCCTTGGGCTAGAGCAGCAACTTTGGATTGTTCCCTATGGATCTTAAATGAAGTGAAAGGCAACAAGGCAGAGACACCCATGAGTATGATTCAACTAAATAAAAAGTGTGAAAAGAGATTTGAAAATGAGATGATGGTGCTACGTTCAAATGAATGCAACTCACAACCAACCCCATTTAGCCCAACCAGGTGATTCGGACCCCAGCAAGAATGAGAGGAACACTAAAATTCCGAAATCCACGTCTGGTGGTGTCGGTGCTCATGGGCTCCTGGCGGTTCAGCGAGGCCCTTCCTACCAGTGGCCCCTGCTTCCATGGAGGAAAGAAGATTGCATTTCTGAGTATTCTCTCCCCATTCCTTATTCAACCCTCCCCAATGAAGTTGTGTGTAGGATGGAAACAGGTGTGCGTGACTATGCCATTCGTCTCTTTCTGTCTGCCAAACTGGCCTCTTTTCAAAGTACAGTTCACCCTTGAACAACATGTCATATGTCTTATACGCTGTCTTCTTACAATAAAGTAAGCTAGAGAAAAGAAAACGTTATCAAGAAAATTGTAATGAAGGGCGCCTGGGTGGCTCAGTTGGTTAAGCGACTGCCTTCGGCTCAGGTCATGATCCTGGAGTCCCGGGATCGAGTCCCGCATCGGGCTCCCTGCTTGGCAGGGAGTCTGCTTCTCCCTCTGACCCTCCCGCCCTCTCATGTGCTCTCTGTCTCTCATTCTCTCGCTCTCAAATAAATAAATAAAAATCTTTAAAAAAAAATTGTAATGAAGAGAAAATACACTTACAGTATTGTACTATATCAGAAGAAAAAATCCACATGCAAGTGGACCCACACAGTTCAAAGCTGTGTTGTTCAAGGGCCAACTGCACATGCGTTTTGATCAGCGCTTACCCCTGCCACATAGTAAGGACCCTGACCCTTCAGTTGTTTGGCTATGGCACTAGGCCAGGTGGAAAGGCTGAAAAATTCGGGGGTGAACTGTTAACAATCCCACCATGGGACACTATACTGTGTCTTCTGAGTATTTATCACAGTTCTTATGTTTTCATCCCCATTTGTCTGAGACCTCTGCTGATCTCTCAGTTGGCTTTGAACTGGAGGAGGGAAAGAGAGTAGTATGGATCTCTACCAATCCCAAGAGCTGTAATTATCTTGATGATGGGAAGCAGTTCCTGAATTCCCCGTTATTCAATCAAGAAATGAAAGATACTACAGCTTGCTGTCTGGTGGGTCAACTGCCTGTGTGATCAATTACAGTGTGGGCAACTTAAAACAGATTCTAATTCAAGTTATGAAGCATTGGGAGCTGGGGAAGATTCTGCTTTAAATGTGACACTGAGCATGCAGTAAAGAATCATCATCTCCCTATCAACCAAGTTATGTTCTAAAAATTGATTTGTAAACCCCTTTACACCCTGCAAGTGCTTTCCTGTAAAGACAATAAAAGCCGGAAGGATAGTGGATATGGGTGAAGTCTCTGGAGCTAGGCTGTGCGAGTCTGAAACTGGATCCACCACTTAAAGCATTTCATCAAATCCAAGAATTCACGGATTGTGACGGTGAAGATGCATCATTATTTTACTACCCGTGACAAAAACACTTGCAGCTCAACGATGCCTACACAACAGTCCCGCGATCCCCCTGCATCCTGCACAGCAGCACCCGACTGCTCTGACGTTGCTTTTATCTGTTCAAAGAGATTTGACAAGGTTTCTTGTCTTCAGTTGCAACCCTTCACGTGTGACAGGTAAGGGGTTTGCTCTGTATGTATCTCAACAGCAAAACACGAACACAGCCACATCTTTTTGTGGGTCTTCCTTTCTATGTAATTGACTGTTGCTATGTGAGAAAATAGGGAATCGCAGTTTATTCTCCTGGTGATAAATATCTGCCTCAATGATGTCAAACTCACACTCCATGGCTCTGTTACAAGGCCACGCTGATTCTGAAGAGTGAAATTTATGAGTGAGTTATGGAGAAAATAACCAAGCACGCGTGGCTCAAACATTTATTCTATTTTCAAAACTGACCTATCTGCAACGAAACCATAGATGTGGAGTAACAAGGGGCCATATAAAGGAAGTGATGTGATGACAATGTGAACTGCTGTGTCCAGATTCACACAGGGGAAGACTGCAGCACGCCCGCATGACTGCTGCCTGCAAGCTGACAGGGCCTGGGACCCCCACAGACCAGAGGACGCACATCCACTGCAGAGATCTTAAAATAGGGGGAAAAAAGTGTATTTTCCAGTCGATGAAACACACCATTAGCGTGGTGACCTGAAACAAATGACTTAACCTCACCAAGCTTCCGTCTACTCATCTGTAAAGAGGGGATAACATTACCCATCTCTTAGGGTTGTCTTCCTTAGCACAGACATAGTTCTCATTAAATGGGTTATTATTTTAAATAATGATTAGGCTTTTAGATCGCCTTCAAAAAGTCCTTCCCAGCCAACAGCAGAGTTAAAATAATGGTAAAAGTCAGCCAGAGCCAGGCTCCCTCTGAGCTCTGAGAAGGACAGAATGCTCAGAGTAAAGAAAGACACAGGGCTCCCTAAGTGAACTGATGACCCTGACGCAGAAGGGGGTAGGACCCAAAGCGCTGGGCTCTGTGGTTGTTGACAAGTTCTACTCAGTTTAACAAATACCTATTCACTCTTACTTTGTATATTTTAGGAGCTGGAAGCATGAAGAAGAATGAAAGTAAGTTTTTCTGACCTTGAGGCTCTCAAGGACTCACTGGCCTGAATGTCAAAGAACAAGGGTGGAGATGATGAAGGAGGGTTCTGGGAAGGAAGCTGGGAGTTCAAAGGCAGAGGAAAAGGGAGTGGTGGTCAGAATTTGCATGAGTCGTTCATAAGGCCAGTCACACAGGAAGGGAGGCTACAGTGATGCTTTTTAACCAGGGGTGGAAGAAATAAAATCCCAGAGCCACCAATACGCCAATCATTCGAAAGCAGGCAAAAGATCATTATGTCGCTCGGGTTTCTAGAGACAAATCTCCACTTGGCCATCGCTCTTACCAGACAACGAGCACAGGTCACAGAAAATGGCAAGACTGTCAGGGCAGAAGAGCAGCAGCATGGGCAGCCAGGTGGAGGAGAACTCTACAGTTAGCACGGCTCTTCGGCATACAGTGAGTTAGGGTCTGCACTTGAGGCCGATACTATATTCTTAGGGTAGAAAAAATGGGATTGGTTCCCTTTCTATCTCTGCCCTTCGAGCACCCATCACCTTGGTGGGAACAAAATTAAATGGGTCATGTGAAAGCCGGAGCTGCTGTACAATCGGAGAAACTTGTCTCTTAGGTTTTCAGTCAATTGCTAACAGTGGTCTCCAATATTTACTTGGCTTGTCTGGTGGAGAAACTCTGGTTGGCCTTCTCGTGAGTGCTACTTCTATGAAATGGCTTTTAGAATTAAAAGATCATTTGAAGAACCAAGTCTACCTGCAGGAGAGGTCAAGATGAACAGCTTTCCTTATTCCCCAAGACTTCTGTCTCAGGATCGCCCATGGCGTGCCCTCCAAGGAAACCAGCCTTAGACTTCTGGTCAACCCAGGGACCCCTGTGTTCACTGCATCGCTCAGAGCATGTCAACTCCAGTTTGGGATTGAAACTAGCAACTCATTCATTCAAACCATCAGAAAGGTTCTGAAGGGCCAGGCTCTGTTCTGGACATGGAAGCTACAAACATTATACCCTGAGGGAGTCTCAGTTGGGCCAGAAACCAGACCCCCAAGTGGGCTTGTAAAGGGACTCATAGGACAGAGAGAGCAGGCTCTGAATTCATCCTTGGAAGGTTCATGGAGGGGCAACCATGCCTTGAATGCTGAATGGAAGTGATCTGGGCAGAGTATACAGCATATTCAAACATAAAGAGGTAGACAGGAGGGGTTCACGTAGGAGGAACTGGGCCGGGCTCAGGGAGGGGGACCACAGGGTGGCCCACAAAGAGGAACAGAAGAAGAGAGGCAGGGCCATGATCAAGATTACCATGTAGCATGCTGAGGGTGCATTTCACTGGAAAGGTTAAGAGAAACCACCAAAAGATGTTATGCAGTGTAAGAGCACAATAGGAATTCCATTTTGGGAAGACCACTTTTCCCATTTTCGGAGGTATGGGAAGCAGATGGGAAACAGGCAGATCCATTCTGACACTTCTGTGATGATGGCTCAGCATATCATTTTTGCCTGAATAAATGAGAAAGATAAGAGACGGGAACCACTCTGGACAAACAGAGTAAATCTCTTTTGTAGTCTCTCAGTTTTTTGTCCTGACCATCTTATGCATGTTGTGGAGAAGGTATATAAGAAGTTATAGTCAAAGAAAGGAAAGAGGAGGGAAGGGAGGGAGAGAGGAAAGTAGGAACGAATACTAATTTAGGACTACATCTGAAAAGACACTTGTGCAAAATATTTATATGTCCTACTTTAATCTTACATTGTGTAAATCTGTCATCCTGGTACTTGGCAATGCAGTACTCAGGGGTGGCAACTATTCGAATAGCTGCTGTCTGAGTATCCCTATTATTTATAATATATCTGCTTGCTATATATAACAACTTTTTAATACCCCCATTTAATTGGACTACCCATGTAACTGGAAGTGTTGACTAATCACAACAGCTGGTTGTTGAAAATTCTGCCATTGTATGTTGAATGCAGTTGACATTTATGGTCGTTCTTTGATGATTCAGGTTCTCAAAGTGGCTCAAGGTCATTATTAGGAACATCAGTCCCTGTAGGATGGTACTCTGGATACAGAGATACTGGAGTGAATAGGTAACAACTCTGTTTAAGCCATGAAAGGTTTTTTCCTCACTTTTTATAAGCTGATGAAGTCTGTGTGTGGGAGTGCAGGTACAAAGAACATCAACATTTTGGTTAACTGAGGATTCTAGATATTTTGCTTAACTGAGAAGATTAGTTAGCTGGGTTCTTCTACTAAGATTTTGCTATAAATGAATCCAAGGAAAAGAGTATCTCAAAGGATTAAAAAACCACCACCATCCAGTAAGAAAGTGACTGTGAATTTGGTCTTCAGGGTGGCTTGGGGTAGGTCATCCAATATGCGCCTTTTACTTGTATCAAAGTAAAAATTACAATAATGATAATAACTAAAGTTTGTGTAACACTTAACAATTTACTTTATGCATATGCTATCTCATTTATCAAATGCCAGTTACTACCTCGGTACAGAAAGTTACAAGCAGAGAACCACTCTTTAATGTGAAGTGTTCTATAAACGGCCAGTCCATGACACCAAATAAGCTGGAAGCTCTCCATAGCACTGTTCCCTGTCCAGGAGAGTTGTGAATTAGGAAAAGGACTTCACCATAAAATGGTCTCCAAGACTGGGGGTCCCAGGGCCTGGGCTCAGATAAAATTATGATGACAAGTGGGTATTTCTTTCAAGTAAGTGTGGGAGAAAATAGTAGACTTCGGAAGGAAATTATTCACTTGTTGAAAAAAATTAATTCCTAAAGGCTTTACGGTATTATTTTACAGGTTACCACTTCTAGAGAACTAAACGAGATCCTGGAGCTCTGGAAGGTTTATTCACATGCATGCGTGCGCATGAGTGATTTACTCCCAGGAAGTAACAGTAATCCAAAATGACTGCAGAATGACCTTAACCACTATCATAATTGTAAAGTCTACAGTTCAGATACTGAAAACTCTCAATGGTATCAATAAAAAAACCAGATTTCCCGAAATGAAAGGAAGCACAGAGTTGGCCATTTATGTAGAGATTGACACCCTAAATCTAAAGCCCGCGTGCGTGACCAGATGACTGTTTACACCACTGAATTCACCAGATTATGCATTCAGAAAGCAGTCCTTAGCATAGTTGTCAAAGGGAATGAATATACTATTTTTGCTATGGTCGTCCCCAGCAAAGCTTGTTCTTAAACCCATGGTGTTTTCAGGAAGCAACCAGTCCAGGGACAGGAAGGGACTAAAGAGAAGAGCGAAGGGTGGGAGACCAGGGGAGCAAGCAGCAAGTGACTACTTGCCTTCTGAAAGTCAACATTCATTCATTCACCAAATAGCTAAGTGCCTACTACACGTGAGGTTCTCACTCGCGCATGGGCCGTTGTTTTTAATGAAAGGAAACAAGAAAAGAAGGAAAGTATACTCCATGTCCAAATCCCCAATTTTTCAATAACATTTTTAAAAATTTGAATTATCTAGATACATTCCAGAGTTTCTCACCTGCTGATCGAGATCGAGAACCAAAAGTTCCAAACCATTTTACATGTAATAAAATGTAAAATTAGTGGGGAAGGAAACAATTTTCAAGCACACTTGGGACTGACCTGAACTAATCTTTGATCAGGTCAGTCTCTATAATATGTAGTTCAATGCTTTAAAAAAAATTTTTTTAAAGGCTAAATAAGCATATGTAAAAATATTAACAATGGTTGTCTCTGGAGAGGGGCTTCTGAGTGATTCTTTTCTTGCTCATTTTGCACGCTTCTGTTTTAAATAATGTGACATGTATTACTTAGATAATCAGAGTGAGAAAGTATTCTCAAGTTAGAACTGGTGTGATATGTAAAAACGCAAAGCAGATAAAATGTGACTGATTAGATTAAATGCAGGTAATTACTTAGCCATGAAATTGTCCTGCCCAATTAAATAAGCAGTCATTACTGTAACTGTATGCTTTACCGTGGATTCTGCTAGATAAGCTCCAGCAGAGCTTTCCATGTGTTGGAATAAAAGCCTGTATGCATTGCAGACAAACTGGATTTTACTACCATGTGGGTAGCTATGCCTACCAAGCTCTTCTTTTTATTTCCAAATTGTTTTTTGAGATAAAAGCTGAAAGAGCTGCTCTTGCCAATCTTTAAACCTTTTTATCTAAAAGTATTTTTCCCTTTATGAGAAATATAATAAAGTCAAGATTTCAAATTCCTGGCTCCACTCAACCAAAGCTGCAAATGAGGTAATTTTCTATGTCATTTTCTTCTAATGCCACGGTCCCCAGGCTAGACACTGGGGTTGAACCACAAACTGCACAATTTGCATGTTGCGTCCGTAGTTCACTGCTGCTGCCACACCCATGCTCTTCAGCACGGTCGTGCGTGCGTGTGTGTGTGTGTGTGTGTGTGTGTGTGTGTATGGTGTACGTGGGGTATGTGTATGTTTGGGGCGGTTTGGTGGGATTCTCAGCAGGGAAAGCACTACAGTCACCCAGAGCTGCCATCCTCCCCGCTCTGGGGCCCTGCAACAAGCTTTCCTCCCTCACCCGTTGATATTCTTTGGGGCTCTGCAGGAAAGGGAGTATGCACCTCCTCACAGCTCCTGTCCTTGGCATGCGGGGGTACTTGGCACACAGTAGGGCCTCATAAACGTACTTGCTGAATGAATGAAAGTGGAAAACCCTTACCAAACAGAATACCCTTAATAATTTTAGGGTGTCACACTATCATTTCTCTAACCTTGATACCTATCACATGACTTTACAGAATAATTCTATTCCCATAAGGACCCTAACACATAAAATCTTGACACAGTAAGAAGGCTTGTGTGAACGACGACGGCAGGGTCTTCACTTCAACGCTACACACCAGGCAGGGTCTATTGAAGACACGTCCTGCTGTGTGAGCTTTCAGCAGATGTATACAATCACTAACATAGCTTTTCATGTCTCTAGTCTTAAATGTCTTATGCTTCACTTTAATTGATTATATCAAGTTGTCATCAGTCTGTCCCTAAACAGTATGTAATTACACAGTCGTATCATCCACTTAAGGTTTAGTTCTCTTCTCATTTGAGGAGAAAAAGAATGAACACGGCTCCTATAGATGCGCCTAGCCACATGTCTGAAGCACATCAACTGATTCTGCAAGAGAATATTTAACACCTAAGACCCTTGCTCCTTGTTATGTACCAATGAGTCATATTTCTTTTCAAGATTTCATTTTATGACCAAGGGGGAGAGGGTGCAGGAAACACAATGGTTTCTTGGTTACAAAAACTGTCTTCTTCAGTAAAACGGTATTTCAAAGATTCCTATTTTACCCTATATAAGTGTTTCGTCCGATTTTGTTGGGTAAGCTCTCACTTGGAAATTTACAGGTTTTTTTTTTTTTTTTCATTTTGCTAGAATATGCTTGAATGAAAGAGAATAGCTCAAAAGTGCCTTCCCTTTCAGAAAAGTCAACTAATTCTACACAAATAAACAGCACAGAGGGATAGAACATCTCCCCCAACATCACTTCCAAAACTTAAAATCAAATCTTTCCATTAGCAAGGAGAGTCCGCACTTTGCTGTGCATTAAAGCACCACTTATTCTGGAATATCTCATGCTAATCTGTGTTTCTGGAGCCGAATGATTTTTGTGGCTTTTCATCTAAGCAAAGAAAACAGTGATAATGGACATCTTCCAGCTGCATACCTCCGTGACATTCAATAGGTTTTATTTGGATTAAGAAATTCAATTGTTTTCAAAGGTTGAAGGAGAGGAAAGTAAAATTGACACGTATACTTTCATGCCATTAAATTTTGAACTTGTGTCCTGCCCTACACTTACAGTTTAAAAAACAGCAAAAACAAACAACAGGCTCAAGTCTAGCCAGAGCCTAATTTACTCCCCAGTAGGACATAGGAGTGATTTATGATTTGCAATTAGTAGAAATAAAAGTAACCAACAAACTGAGCAAAGACTGGAGGCCAAACATCATAGTTTCTATGTCATCCTTACACAGAATCTTCATAAAGGCCTTGTGTACTTTTTAATCTTATTAATGTGACTTGCTACTATAAGAATCTATAAATGATGTCTGAAACTACACTTATTAAAGTTTGTCACAAACACACTCCTAACCCCCCAAATCTGTTGTTACCAAAACTGCTACAATAGACAAATAGTGTCCTATGTTTAGTAAAATAAGATGCCTAGGTATCAGGAAAAAAATCATCAAGCCATTCTAAGAAGATTTCGACTCATAACTATTAAAATATATGATCAAGCTCATCTGCTGCTACAGAATTTTTAAATGTTTGTAAAACCTCCGACTATAGAGTAGGACACGTTCATCAAGCCATTCTCTTGGGTTAAGATGATTAATATCCATTTTCAGTTAAAACTACTTCAATCGGGGAAAATCAGGAGGAAAAAAGGGAAAAGGAGAATACTCAATTATTTCCTGGTGCTTTACATTATCCTAACGAATTATGACAAGCCTTTCTTAAATCCCAAGGATTTATACATTGAACAACCATTCCATCTGTTTATTTTTTTTACGCTAGAGTCCAACACTCCCTGCAGGATCCAAGTGGATCTTTGAGCAACGGCAGCGTTAATAATTTTGCCATTGCAGACTCACTTTGAAATTGGATAATTTTTTGCAGGGTATCCATGCCATCCAATTACAATTTGCAAACGCCTTTTTTCTCTTATATCCTCTTTGTCACACACGTATAGGCACGCACACATGCACAGGGTCTGACCCCCCACCGGGCCCCCGCTGGGTTATAGTGCAGACTGCCCCCTTCCTTCCTCCCTTCCGCCACAAGGTTCTCCCAGCACAACCCGGTCTGGGTAAATCTCTTATCCCAAGAAATTCAGGCCAACACAGACTCAAATTGGGAGATTTAGGGCTATACTCACAAGGATTTACTGGGGCTTTTATTACCAACTATTAGTTATTATCCCAGCTTGGACTAGCGGGTAGCCTAGGAAGTATAATTTATAATTATAACACCCACCTCTGAAAGGAGGGAGAAAGCGTTCGGAATAAGCTGGTCCAAGCTGCACTTCTGAGGCCCACTTTTGCAGTCCAAAATGCAAAAAAAATCCTGTTTATGCCAAATTTTCAAGTAATTTCTCATTTGAAAGATCCTGCCATTTTTTTTCGCAGATATTACAACAGATTTTTTTAAGGGGACAATTCTCTCTGTTCCATCTCTCTCACCCTCTTTCTTCTGGTGTGTGTGGCAGCTGCTGTTTGATCTGCTCATTGGCTCTGATTTGTTTCATGTTTCAGCCAAAGATTAAAACTGCTCTGTAATTCTAAGCAGATGGGCCTAGGAGTGCAACCCTGTAATTATACCTTCTCTCTTTGGCCCTCAAACTGCAAGCCTTCCATTCTGACTTCTAAAGTCTGGGATCACTGGGGCTCAATGGACACACCTTGGCAATCAGGCAGGTCTGGCCCCACCAGGCACCTTAGCGGGCCTGCAGTGCTCAAGCTGTCTGCCCTGAAGCCGGGCGACAAAGAAAAGAGCCACTTACACAGCTCCCGGGCTCGTGCCTTCCTAGATCACGCAGGGTGGGGGGTGCAGAGGGGTGGGGTGGGGGTCACAGCCTGGTCTTCAGTGCTAGCTACAATGCATCAATGCATTGTGAAGCTCCACCAAGAGCTGCAGGTCCTGCTCAGAAACTGACGGTCTTGAGGGTGCTCATCTGACCTGCAGGGGTTTTGGAGGCTTGGTGGTGTGGAGGCAGGAGAGCCATGCTCCCGGTGGAGACGCTCTGCTGAAATGTCAGGTGTCCACCATTTGGGAAAGTTCACTCAGGATTTCTGAATCAGCACATGTTCTGCCACCGCCCGCAGCAAGGATCAACACCAATCTACCACAAAATCTGCTTTCTTTTTCTCAGTGCAATTCCTGGAACTCTGTGAAAGAGCTGGGGTTTTCTAGCTAAGGGTTTACGGAGCCCCCGAGGAAATGTGGCCCATGAGGCGCAGAAACAAAACCATCAAGCAAGAGTCTGATGGAAACAGGGTGTCCAGTTCCGGAGAACCTTCGGAGACCGGTTTTCATGATTACATCTTGGGGTGTTAAGAGTCCCCTGCTCCTTGCGACTGCACCCAGTCCACTTGGGGCGAGAGCCCCATCACCACACCTTCAGCAAACACTACTCCTCTCCGAGGGCACAGAGAAACGCGCGCGGGCTGTTTTTCCCCTTAAATGACCACAGTTTCGCTTTACAGCCCCACAAAACCTTGCACCACATCAAGAGCCCCTCCGGCAAACACTCCTGACACTTTGGAGACCGGATCGCGGAGCCCGCGATTTCATGACAGTCTGTACTTTGAAACCCCAACAGGACAGAAAAGTTTTCCCTGGAACTTGATGCAATCCATTCAGGAGCTAAAAAGTGTCTGTGTGTGAGCTCTGCACCCTTCCAGAAAGCAAGCTCCAGCCGCAAACCAGCTCCGGGCGCCGCCGGGGAACCCGCGAGCCCCCTCTCCCGGGGCCGGGCAGGGGGAGCAGCGGCTGCGCCCGGGTTCCCCGGCGCCCGCGCAGGAACTCACCGTGAAGCAGGAGGGCCGGGAACAGGTACGCGAGCAGGAGGCGGCACAGACCGGACATCTCCAGTCCTCCTCCGGGACCGCCCGCCGTCCAGGGACGCCGCTCCCCGGGAACGGCCGCGGCGCCGCGCGCGCTCTGTCCCCCCGCCTCCAGTCCGGAGGACGCGACGAGGCGGCGGCGCGGCGACACCGGCGGCCGGCCCAGGCCCCGCGCGTCAGGCGGCCGCGGCGCGCCCCATGCCCGGGGGGCGCGGTGCGGGGGCTGCGGGGCGCGCGCTCGCTGGGCGCCTTCGGGCCCCGCGCGCCCTGCCCGGCCCTGTCCGCGCTCCCGGCCTCCCGGCACCCGGGCCCTCTGCGTCCCTCCCCGGCCACCGCCGCCGCCGCGCGCGCCGCTCCGTGCTGCAGTGGCCGCCACCGCCGCCGCAGCTGCAGCGTCTCTTCATATTTCCCGAGCGCCGCCGGCGGGGCTGCCGGGCCGTGGGCCGGGGGAGGAGCCGGGGGAGGAGTCGGGGCGGTGACGCCGCGCCACCGCCTCCCGGGCCGCCGCCGGGGGCCGGGGGCGCGGAGACTTGAAAGGGCGCGTGGGGCACCGCCTCCCCCACCTCCCTCTCCAGCCTCCTCCCCTGTCCTCCGCTCCAGCCCCTTCTCCTCCTCCCGCCTCCTCCTCCCTCTCCCTCCGCGCCTCCGCCCCCTTCCTTCCCCTCCCAGTTCTTAACCTCCTCCCTCCCGCCAGCATCCCCTTCTCCCAGTCCGGGGCTCGGCGCCCCTTTCCTTCCTCCCCCTCGGCCGCCGCGCCCTCGCCGGCCAGGAAAAAGGTGCCCTTCACCCTCCCGGCCTCCACCCCGGGGAACTCTGGACCCTTTCTCATCCCTCCGCGGGGGTGGAGGCACCACTTGTGAGAGGTGTTCCGAAAAGGGGTGGGGGGCGCTGCAGGGCTGGGGGACTCGTGGAGGGGGTCCGAGAAAAGTCCGCTTGCAAGGATTGGAGTGTGTGGGTGTGTAGGCACGCGCGCGTGTCCGGGCGCAGGAGAGAAAAAGAGACAGGAGATTAGTGCAAAGAGGAGTTGAGTTTTGGAAAATTGCTCAGGGTCTGGACGCTGCAGTGCCGGCTCCCTCAGGGGTGCAGTGCGCGCCTTCGCCGACAATCTTACCCCCATGAGCAAGGAGCCCTGTCACAGGCCCCAACCTGTGAAGGGAATGGTGTAGGCAACAGGAGCTCTTGCTCTTCTTCCCCTTCCAGGAGGCAAATGACTTGTTGAAACACGGGAGAAATCTCCGAGAAACACTCGCTGTCAGTCCCCAAGAAAGTGCACCGAGGCCCTTCTCTGGTTCCTCCTCTCTCCCAGCCCAAATCTTGATTTTTATCTGTGTTCTGTGGGCCTTTGGGTATGGTCAATTTGGGACAGTGGCTTTTAAGACGAAAGGCGGGAATGGCTTCCACTCTCTCAATTCCCCAGGGCGCAGTACAAGCTGTTTCGGTCCATGGCAGCTCCCCTGGTGGGCTGATGATGTGCCAGGGCCCTCGCATTTCTCTGGAGGCCTCTCCTCTGCAGAGCTCCTCCATGGGCCTTTCACCAGCTCTCAGGAGGTTTCTCCAGGCTCTTAGGCTAAATGTCCCCCCCTCCTCACACTGGGATAAGGAGCAGCCATGGGACCAGATGGAATCAAGAGAACATTTCTTGACTCTGCTAGTGTTTTTCATAAATAAAACACTTAAAAAGAATGCCTAATTTCCCAAGAGAGTTCTCTGCCCCTTTGAACAATGTAACAATTCAACTCTTTATGCTCTAGACTTTCAGAACTAGTGGGACCTTAGCATGGGCGTAAAATTTAGTAAAATAGATAAGAATACATTTGACAGTTCCTACTTTTCCAGTTTTTTTCTTTTTTCTTTTTTCTTTTCTTTTTTTCCTGAGAAAGCCATGGGTCTTTGGATGGGATGGTGCTGATACTGTTTGATGTGCTTCAGTTTTTATCACCATCATTATCATCTTTCCATCTTTAATGAGAGGGATCATAACATGTACCACCTGCCTGGCTCACAAGGATGTTGTGAGGATTCTGAGCCAATGTTTGCAAATCTCAGAGATGTAAGACTCCTGCTGTGGGAGAGAAGGGAAGGTTGAGCAGGAGCATTCTTTCGTGCTGGGCTTGCTTTGCACCATCTCTCTGGGCCCACTTTGTTCCCAGTCTCTGGCTTGTCCCATTTAGGAGGTTTGGGTAGCAGATTATGACTTGTTGGATTTGAATGCTGCCCAAAGGTCAATCGTATTTAAAGCAGGAACTTGGTTTCCTCATGAATGTTGGGCAGTTGGAAATGATGTAAATAGCCTACTTGGCTGTTCAAGCAGAACATTAGCCTGGTCACCAAGAACACATCCTAGGCAGTATTTAGCTTTTCTATGCCTTCTAGTCATTTGACGCTTTTTTAGTCTTTCAGCGAATATTTGAAACAAGCAAACAACAGGAGAGAACGTTAGGGATGGTGTGCTTATGAGTAAGCAACTGCGTTGATAGTAATTGAAAAATGTCAAGGTCATTCATCACACGTTAGCAGAAAAATTAGGTAATATATCTAGTTAAATAATTATTTGATTCTGTGTTTTAAGAAAAAGAAAACCAGCAGCCCAGCCAGTAATTTGCTGTCATCTTGACAGTCAAGTTGATTCAATTTTTGTTTTTCCAACTGGTTTTACTGGTGTGGTATGAACATAGCCAGAATGATGTCATCAGCTTAAAATGTGTTTTGCCAGTTTATTTTCTACATGTAGTGTCTTGGATTTAAAGATGTGACCCTCGACCCTCCACATAATATCCAGCCAGAGTCGCTGCTCCCAGAAATTCCCTCATCGCATTCTGCCTTGTCCTAGCTGTAGGGTTCACTCTCTGTATTCGTTTTTACTTTTGCCCTGAGTGTGCTCGCTTCTGGAAGGGAATAATGAAAACAACAGTAGGAATTTATCTTAGAGTGATTACATAGTACGTGGCTATCTGCTTAGAGTAATAGAATTGGGATGAGGGCCTTTTCTGGGAGGTAATAAGGTGGCTGTGAGCTCCGCTCAGAAGTGGGCCCCTTGCAACCCACGCAAGGAATTTCCCCAGGCTACTTGCAAGGACCAAGCCTTGAGCAGGAGCGTTGGTAGCCAGGTCCTGGTGATAATGGGAGAGTCCTGGCTGGGGCAGCTGGACAAGATACCCTCAGCAGTATCAACCAGTATGTTACAAGAGTCAGAGCTACTCATAACTAACTTTGGGCATGTTGATGAGGAAGAAGTCAAAGGGGCTGAGTTCTCAAACATGCGGCAAATCAGAGGCACCCTTGGAACTCCTGTGATTGTTCCGTCACCAGCTCACGGGGCCTCTCACATGCCTAGGGAGTGGTCTTTTCCCATAAACACTGCTGATCCTAACTCAGAGCCTCTACAGTCAGCTCTGGCTCTGAGTCAGAACCACCCTTTGCTCTTCCCCCAGTCACTCTGAATCATGAGCACATTTTCTGGAACGGACTGTGCTGGCCACATAGCTCGAGTGATCACCTTGGCTTGGTTTTCTTAGGAGAGTGTCTCAAGTATTAGCGAGCAGAGTAGTGGACAGCTCAACTGCATCAGTATCCCAGGAGGCACAAGGACCAATGTCCTTTAATATCTGTGCCAAGATTTGGTTTCCTAATCAGTCCTCGGGACAACTGACTAAAGATGTATAATCATGCAAGTCATTTGCAACTTTGGAGATTCCATGTTTGTCAGTTCTCGAAGAAAATGATAATTTCAAGAAGGGTCAGAGGGATGAAAACATGAATTCTGAAATGTATTCAACTATGAATAAGGTTGAAAGCATTTTACTACTGCTGCGTCCTCAGAAGATGGGAAGTGTCACTGAGAATAGACTTTTCATGAAACTTGCTGGACGTCAGTGCCCAGCCTGTGACACTGTGGAAAAGCCTCTGAGTGTGAGAGGCTGGAGGACAGGAATGGTGTCTGGTCATGACTCAACCCCTTTGAGCACCTGTGTCAGTGTTTTCATTTTTTTGTCCCCAGCAGGACTCAGTAGTTGATAAAGACATTACATTTAAAAAATCTTATACAGCTTCCTTAGGAGGAGGCAGAGCTAATAACATTATCCTGAGGAGTCCTTAGAAAGGGACATACATCTGAGTTACATTTTTAAAATACGTTAGTTAGAACAAACTCTATTTTGAAAATAAAGTGTAGTTTAGATGTATTTCTGAGTGACATGGTCTTCTGAGCTTCAGAAATTAAAGGTTACATTCCATTGTATCCTCATGGCAATTATCAGAAGAAACCACTAAAATGTTTGTGAGCTTAGCATTCATTCATTCATCCAGTCATCCATCCAACATGTGGTGACCACTGCTGAATATAGATAGATATGTACAATCATCCCAAAATAGGGAAAGAGATGCATGAGGATGGCCCAGCTTACCCATCCGTTCACCCCATGTCACAAGTCTTTGTGGGGCCAATGACGAGACTTGGGACCCTTAACACCGAAGGAAAATATGAGATCAACAGGGACAGGAGACAATAAAGGACCTCGGTAACATTTTTTGTCTATACGTTCATGTGCTTCTTATAATATTCTTTCTTGTCGGGCTGGTTGCCCTGTATGTCTAACTGCTTGATCTGCTTAACGAGATTACTTGGCTCTTTGAGGGCAGGAAGAAAATTGGGTATTATGTTTGCCTCTCCTCCCCCCCCAGTCCCTTCACAAATCTTTCCATAATGGGCATTTGTTGGGCTGGTAGATGAGGCAGGATAAGATCAGACCATCAAGAAAGAGTCTTTATGAGGCCAACACCACCCTAAGCCAGCGCAGCACACAACTAC
This sequence comes from Mirounga leonina, assembly GCF_011800145.1. Lineage (NCBI taxonomy): Eukaryota > Metazoa > Chordata > Mammalia > Carnivora > Phocidae > Mirounga > Mirounga leonina. The sequence goes on along the minus strand of NW_023270422.1, from coordinate 1,680,741 downwards.
AGAAACAGGAAGACACAAAAACCCTGGTATTCAATCCGAGCACGCCCTGTGTTGTTATGGCGCACATAGCAACGCTCAAACATGTTTGTCAAATGAGAGGCAGTGTGGCACGCTTGGTAGGGAGCCAGATTCACCAGGCTCAGCTCTCGCAGCTAGAGGACCTTGGGCAAGTTACTTAACGTGGCTGTGAAATGGGGATGAGGGTAGCATAACCTGCACAGAGTCAAGCGCTATGTAAGCGCACCCTAAAAAATAACTCACTGACGATGATGTCAGACTAGACCATACATTCTCAATGATGGTGAAATCGCCCCCAAGAGGGTGAAAACTGAGTTTTGGTGGGGAGAGGGTGTGAAAAACAAAACTCTTCCGATGGTTTGTGGCTCTCCAAAGGCACACGGTGCTTAAACAGGTGTACTGTATGGCCTCATTACTTACAATTTAATGGGGGCAGGGGGCAATTAGGAATAAATGTCTAAAAGCCTCCTTGGGGAGCCTAAATGAGAAAAGTTTGAGTATCAGTACTAGAGGAATGAAGTTAAGATTAGTCCTATTATAATTAATCATATAGCAAACGTTTATAATAACTTCATTTCTGTAATTCACTTGATATGTTTTGACTATGTGAAACGAAATATGTTTTACCTCAACTGACCATCTGGTGTGGCATTCTACCATTGATTACATCATCGTACTATCACAGTCAAATACTGTTTATCTTTGATTTAGTACTGGAATGATTATTAGCTCCCTTCACAGATAGGAAAGCTAAGGCCAAAGAGATTAAGCGGTTTGCCTAAAAGTCATACAACTTTCGAGGGGCAGAGTCAGTAGGGTTCCTAACTTCCAAAGGAGGTGCTACCCCCAGCTCTAAGGCCCATAGCACCAAAAGTAAATGCTTTTTACCTCTCAGAAGTAAACAAACAAACAAACCCCAAAACCAAAAAACCAAACAACATTGAGTTAGATGTGTTTTGAGACATGCAAGCTAAAAAGGCAATACCGTCGGGGCTATTTGGACATTTCTTGCAACTGTCATCTGGATGGTTGGTGCTACAGTTCCCTGTTTTACATGTAAAATATCCAAACAGTCTAATTTCTAGAACAGATTATCGCAGTCTGTAAGATAGGGGGGTTGAGCAGGAGGTCACTAAAGTGCTGCCCGCTGCTGCGAGTCTCTGAACTTCTCGGCGTGAGGGCGTGCCCTGCCGGGCGGTGTATATACAAAGTGATGAGCTGTGCACGCATAACTGTGTGCGCTCTCATCTCGTCTCCCTGAAGGGCAGGTCTCTAACGCAGTGTGGAGCTTAAACAAAACAGTCCTCTGGGTCACCAACTGCAACATCACGGAGTCCATAGTGATGCCTAACCTCCGCGTTCGTGTAACACTTCGTAATTCTCAAAAGATGTCCAAATACATGGTCTCTTTTGACCTTCATGCAATTCGGTGAAGGCCAGATGACTGCCAGGGCTGTCCTGATGTAGGGATGCCAGTTTGAGTTTCAGAGATTACGATGTCTGTGCTAAGATCTCACGACAAAGAACACTTCATAATTTTCCATCTCCACGTACTGACCATATTACTTTAGCTCTATCAGGGCACAGCAGGTCCTAGCTTAAGCCCTAACTGTTTTATTTTTTATACAGAACTTAGTGTCCTTGCAGCCTCTATCCTTATGCAGGCAGCAGGGGGAATCTTTTATAAATAGACACAATATTCAAAAAGCACCAGAGTTTGGTTAAAAATAAATTAGTCAGGGGCTCCTGAGTGGCTCAGTCGGTTAAGCATCTGCCTTTAGCTCAGGTCATGATCTCGGGGTCCTGGGATCGAGTCCCCCATCGGGCTCCCTGCTCAGCGGAGAGTCTGCTTCTCTCTCTACCTCTCCCCGTGCTCGTGCTCTCTCTCTGTCAAATAAATATATAAGATCTTTAAAAAACTAAATTAATCATATTAATCTAGGAAAACTATAAGGGTATACAGTTTATTTTCTCATATTTTATCTCTAGATTTTTCATATGCTTTAGCCTGGTGCCTAAAGTAGTAGTTATTCACAGACTCTCAATTGATTAGATGGGACCTAATGTTGTACTGTAATGGATCCACCGAGTCAGATGAAAGCAGCAAATATGCTGGCAAATCGTGCTGGGAAGTAGAAGGAGGTAAGAAACTGAGTCACGCACACCAACGAAGCTCATACAACAAGAGGTCAGCAGACAGTCAGTCCATCCAGAACAAGACAGTGTGCTTAGGAAGGAGTCTCTGGTCGTAAAAGTCTAACGCGGACCCATTGGCTGACCTACACCAGTGTGCTGACCCCACACTGAGGATGGTGGCATGGCCACCCACACAAATAGTGTCTGCAGGTGGACTCGGGCAGGTGGTCAAGCCGTACAGTTAGGCTATCGGCCTTGAGGCCAGAACTCACTTCTTCCATGTTGGAATGGGAGAAGGGTTGAGTAACTCCAGAACAGTCGAAGTGAAACAACTGACCATAAAGCCGATGGGAGAAATGCCAAACAGGTACTCTCACACTTGGAGAGGTGGAATTTACCTGTGGTGGGTGGCGAGGAGCCTTGAGGTTAGCCAGAGAGTTCACAGCCACAAGGAGACTGGGGCCCATTGAGGCCAGACTTCCCCCAAGGTCATACAAGCTGGGGTCCGTGTCCAGAGCTGGGACCAGACACCGGGTGCCCCATCTCATTTCAGAGCATCTCTCCCTTCCACCTGGTGCTTCAAGTCTGTATTTTCTCTCTCGTAATGATCAAAAACTTGGAAAGCAGGACCTTATGAGGCATTATGTTTGTTGAATTAATTATATTTTGGATTTCCTCTTCAATATATATTCTGCATCATTAATTCTTTCCTTTACTGCATCGATTCTGCCTTTGCTGCCTCTTGGAGGTACATGAGGTTCTTCTGGATCAAAATATTTTCCACTTTACAAAAAGCTCCTGGTTTATAATCTTGTAAGTTTTTAACATGACAAACTAAGTGATTCAACTTTATCTGTGGTACTTACATTTTTTTTTTTTTTTTGTCTCCATCATGGTAGCTGTTGACTTGGTGCCCTTCAGTGCAGTATGGCCACTGTGATTCCGTGAGGTGAGCTGCTGGGGAAAGCCACTCCTGAAGGATTCATTCTTGTTGCAGAGCGGGCCTGAGGAAAGACGGACAAAGAAGAGGAATTAGAGGCTACATGTTGATTCTGCCATACCTTCCTAGATCCTCCAACTCATCTTTCTAATATTTTAATGCAGAATGAAATACAGAGACATTTTCCTTGCCATCACATAACTGGCAAGTATGCCAAGACTTGGTAGCTCTCTAGGAACATGGCAGGTAGGGAGAGGGGCACTGGTTGATTCTGTGCTTCACGGAGGAGAGGCTAAGGCATTCCTGGCCCACGCTGAATTTAACATTGTGCTCTGTGGCCATCAATTCCATGGAAGCCACGGCGGCAGAGAGACCTCCTGAGACTTGACAGTTTTTAGAGGTGGGACGGCTTTCTAGAAGGCCATTTGAAGAGGGCTGACCCCACATATTATACTTGAATTCAGTAACTCAGTTTTAACATCTTAATCCAAACCCCTGGACACACTTTTGCACAGAAGACCCTCCATTTCCCCCTCCCCCACACACGTCCACCACTCTGCCCTAGAGAGGTGACCTTCCCATGGAGCCCAAGCATTTATGCAGAGCTGAGCCTGGCTGCAGGAGGTGGGTGCTGGAGCAGAAGAGCTACAAAGCACCGGACAGACAGCAGTAGTTATTACAACGGCTGCCAGGGGACAAGTCCACACGTGCAGGTGTCTTGCCCCAACACCTTTAAAATCCTCACCTTCAAGTGTCCATCAATAGATAAACAGATAAAGAAGATATATATATGTATATATGTATAAAATACATACCATTATATATAATATATATTCTATTATATATAATGTATATTCCATTATGTAATATATTCCATTATATAATATGTTCCATAATATATATATTATATATATCCATTATATATATGGAATATATTATGGAATTCCATATATTTTATATGTGTGTGTGTGTGTGTGTGTGTATATATATATATATATATATATATATATATATATATAATGGAATATTACTCAGTCATCAAAAAGAATGAAATCTTGCCATTTGCAACCACATGGATGGAGCCAGAGAGTAAAATGCTAAGTGAAATTAGAGAATGACAAGTACCATATGATTGCAGTCATATATGGAATTTAAGTAACAAAACAAATGAACAAAAGGGGAAAAACAAAGAGACCAAAAAACAGACTCTTGAGTGTCAAGAACAAACTGATGGTTACCAAAGAGGAGGTGGGTAGGGGAGTGGGTTAAGTAGGTGCTGGGGACTAAGGAGTGCACTTGTTATGATGAGTACTGGGTGATGCATGGAAGTGCTGAATCACTATATTGTACACCTGAAACTAATAGCACACTTTATTTTGACTATACTGGAATTAAAATAGAAAACTTAATTAAAACAAGAACAAAACAAAAATCCCCAGCTTGGATAGTAAGTTCCATGGCTGGCCAAGTCAGCTCAAAGAGATAAGTCGGTGGTTAATCATGTCTCTGACCAGAGACTTTTGCCCAAGCAATCACGGAAATCCTATGATAACAAAATAATTTGAAAACAAATAGCAGCTCTCTCCAATGAGTCAAAGAACAGGAAGAATCTGAGAATAAAGAAGAATAAGGAAAAGAAACATAACTGAACATTCTTAGAATAAAGCTGACATATACAGAGAGCCAAACGCAAAGAAAGGAAAACATTCAAAACCTTTTTTTTCTTTGTTCAACAAATATTTACTGAGTCTTATTTCTCCTCTTACATGTCCCTCAGATCTGAATTCAGATGTCGCTTCCTCCTGGAAGCCTTCCTGGGCCTCAGGCCACCCCGCACAGCAGCCCAGACCTCATCGAGTGATGCCAGTCCACTTGACTCGGTGACTGTGAGAAGGCAGGGTCTCAGGCCAGCCTCCAGGACAGGCATGGCACAACTGTGCATGAAATACGTTTTTGCTGAATGATTAAGAGAATGAATATCATGTTCTAGACATCTAGCTAGGTGCTAGAAATATAAATGTGAATCCAATAGAATCCTGCCCCTGGGAGCTCACAGCCAGCGTGAAGAGTGTGTTGAGAATCATGGCTTCTCCTAGACAGATTCCATTGATAACCGGAGTCCGGGCAACATGAGACCACAGGGAGTCTGGGAGACCATGAGGTGGAGGGTGGGGAGGTTTATTTTCAACTCTGCTGCTGACAGTTAATCCTCTCAGTTTCCCCATTTGCAAAACCAGGGTTTTCTTAGGCCGCTCCCAGCACTGAGTCCTGTCCTGAAGGAGGAGCAGAAGAATTTTTAATCAACTGGGCTTTGCTGGAAGGAGACAATGGAGCCAGGGGAAACTCTAATCTTTTTGTTGATTTCCCAGCATTATGCTATGTACTGTTCAGGAGCCATTGAAAGTGTAGCTTGTGAACTTGATCTTAAGAAATATGTTCTCCAAAGGATATTACTCTTGTGATGAGGCAGTGACATTTTAATTCAACATCTCTAAGTTTGCAATCAAGGACATACATGGGGCCAGGGTGTGCATATGAGATATGGAAAGTACATAACCCAGGGTGTATTGGACAGCGGCTGATTGCTTGTCTAACACCTGTCCTAGCCTTTTGATTTAGGATCGGCATCCTTGTGTTTGGGGTGGAAATTTGACCAGCTGAGATCCTCCATTTCCCAGTGTTCCTGGCCGAGAAGAATGGCAGTGAGATTTCAGTTTACAACAGGTGCGTAGAAACAAGGGTTGCTGCAGCAAAGAACAGATAGGAGGCAAAGAGTGCCCCAGAAGATCTGTGCACGCTCTCCACCAGCCCATGCGAGTGCCCCATGATGCTCGGATGTGTGGGTGAACATTCACTGTCCCAGAGGTGAGGGCAAAGGTGAGACGCACATGGGACCCGAAGGCGCAAGACATTGGCCATCTCTGTTCCCGCCTCTTTTCACACACGTACAGCAACACGCATGTGTGCCACACACATATACATGCACACGCACTTACACATTTGCAAATATATGTGGCTTTGAGAATATTTTTGAAAATTAAAGTCCTGCGGTTACAAGTATAGTCACACATGTATGGGAATCACTTGCCGGCAGATACGCTCCTGATTGGAAAACCATTAGTTTCCTAAAATTTCCCCTGAAGATCTACTACGTTACATCTAAGCCCTTTCCAAACACATGTGATAAGAGTGGAAAGAACCAGGCACCTGGGTGGCTCAGTTGGTTAAGCGACTGCCTTCGGCTCAGGTCATGGTCCCGGGGTCCCGGGATCGAGTCCCGCATCGGGCTCCCTGCTCAGCAGGGAGTCTGCTTCTCCCTCTGACCCTCCTCCCTCTCATGCTCTCTATCTCTCATTCTCTCTCTCGCAAATAAATAAAATCTTAAAAAAAAAAAAAGAGTGGAAAGAACCATACTGATACACATGATGGCATATTTTCACTTTTTCTACAACAGTGGAGGCAGCATAGTGGGCTCTGGGTCCTGGCAGACTGGATTACAGTTCGGACTCTACAATCTGTGAGCTCTTGTGCAAACCAAGTCTCAGCCTTCTCATCTGGGAAATGGTCATAATAGTGAAATAGTTACTTTTTGGTGCTGGTGGATGGATGAGGGATGTGAATTATGTAAAGCACAGTGCCTGGTCCCCAGAGGAGCCTTACTGATGTCCCTCTAGGAATCAAAGGGTTGGATGCAAGGGGCTGCAGTTTGGGCTTCCTCCTTTTATGCCCTCCCGCGTAGTGGGCCTCCTATTATAATATTGCTTGAACAGCCTATGAGCCTCCTCATCTACTTTAAATCATGCATTCATTCAATAAACATTTACTTAGCATCCACTGTATTTCAGACGCTGTTTACATAAGTGCACCACTCTTTTCAACAGAAAAACACAGAAGAGCATCAGGATTAGAAGAAGTCTTAAAAAGATCCCCTTCTCCCTGGTGCTGCCCTGGGTCATGTTTAGCACTCATCTGACTTGGCCTCCTTCCTTCCTTTGCCCCATCCTCCCCAAAGATACCAGAGTGCCCTATGTCCTCTGCCCTTATTCCCTAACAAAACAAGAATTATTCTCATAAACCCATAAAATGCAAATAATTAGTAAGTCTGAAGTGTCAGCATTTAAACTGCAAATGAAACCCTGACCCAGAATGAAACTGGAGGGATGGAATTTCAGGGATCGTTTGGAAGTAGAGGGCTATCCAAGCACTATCTTGAGTGACCACCCCAACCCCAGAGCATCTCCTTTGGAAGCAGAAGGATATCCAAGTACTATCTTGAGTGACCCCCCAGCCCCAGAGCATCTCAGTTGGAAGTAGAAGGATATCCAAGTACTATCTTGAGTGACTACCCCAACCCCAGAGCATCTCAGTTGGAAGTAGAAGAATATCCAAGTACTATCTTGAGTGACCACCCCAACCCCAGAGCATCTCGGTTGGAAGTAGAGGGAGATCCAAGCACCATTTTGAGTAACCACCAGATCCCAGAGCACCTCATCTTCTCAAAGCACTCACATTGCCCGTGAGCCTCTGTGCTTGTATTTAAGAGGCTGCTCACTCCCTTGTGGGGGTGTGAGTGAGGAGTGGTGTAGACTTGTCTTTGCTGTGTTTATTTTGAACTCCGGGGAAGCCAGATTTCTCTTTCGTTTACGTTTTATTTCTAGCTGGGGGTGGAGAATTTGGTGACACCACTGGAGTGTTGTCTTCTGGTTCTGTTCTAACTTGTAAATGTTATCTCGTTCTATTCTGTTTTCCACTTTATGTAATATAACTTCAGTATCTAGATTACCTGAACCATTAATTGGGTTGCAAAACCCTTCCCTTTCCCACACGAAAGCAGAGAGGAATATGAGACAGGGCTACAGACAGTCGCCATACATATTTAGTTAGATTTGTTGTTGTTGTTTTAAAGATTTTTATTTATTTATTTGAGAGAAAAAGAGAGAGAACATGAGCAGGGGGAGGGGCAGAGGGAGAAGCAGACTCCCCGTTGAGCAGGGATACCGATGTGGGGCTTGATCCCAGGACCCCGGGATCATGACCTGAGCCGAAGGCAGACACTTAACGACTGAGCCACCCAGGTGCTCCCATATTTAGTTATATTTGTAGGATCATTTGCTTCTCACATGTGAGGAGGTTCTCTCCTCTCCTCTCCTTTTACTATCGCTTGGCTAGTCACTATCTTCTCTAAAGTATTACTGGGGAAAGGCTTGACATACACGGCATAACTGGAAGCTCTACCTGGTTTTCATGCCCTGCTTTGCTCAGATTGCTATATCTTAGGTTTCCCAGTGGCGATTTCTCCATCATCAGCAAGCTGGGATTGAGATTCCTGGCTCCTGTTCTCTACTGGCTAGTGGCATCACGGATGAGTTCTCCTGTAATAGATGGGGAAGTTGGTGCATTTCAAGAGCTGGTTGATGGTCCCATCATTGAATCTGCTGATGGTCTTCCCTGTTGTCCAAGAGCACTTTATGAAATGGGAAAATATGGATGACCCCTGGAAGAAGCCCTTTGTGTCGGGATGGACTTTGCAGGCTTCAGATGAATCTCAAGGTGGGTCAGAGACCCTGCAAGTGGTGATGGTGGCCTGGAGCTAAGGTTTGCCTGGCCTGAGATCTAAGAAAATTACTCTATTTCAGTATTAACTAAGGAAAATTTAAGAGTCTATTTTTACATGTGGGACTTGGTATGATAAATGTCAGCTATAACAAACTTACTTATAACTCATTATGAAAATTAGCGTACCTGGCTTAAATAAATAAATAAACAGGACAGACTCTAGCAAACAACTTACTACCACTTCTTCCGTTTGGAAAGAGGTTTGCCCTTTTGTGGATGAAAACAGAGACATTTTCGTATCAGAGTTCCAAAATAACTTTTTACAATTTCTATTCCTTTTGGATGCAAAGCTCTTTGAAGTTAAAATAAATAGAAATAAGAAGACAGAAAACAAACAGTAAAACGAAAAACATTTCTCTGGATTACAGTAAGCTTTGTGATTCTTTATGAGATAGGAAATGCAAAGAAAAGTGGTATTTTTTTTTTGTCCTACTGAGAGGTGGGCTGTTGAGGTTTATTTAAAATTTCCCTTTTGTTTATTTTCTTCTTTCAAAATAGAACAACTTCTTCTAGTAATCTGAAGATGTAGCATCTTCAGTGTATTCAGGTAATTTCCTATGGAAACAGGAGAAACAGAGTAGTTTAGCTTTAACTCATTTGCTTCTGGGGGCTTAGTTTTACTTATAACCCATAAAATATACAGCATGGCTAAAAGCTAGCCTGAAATTACACACACAAAGAAAAATAATGATCATATTAAAGGACATTGTATCTTACTACACAGTGAAATGATCTTCAGGCAGCTGCTAAACAATCAAGCTTTGTGTGGGTGTGAGGGGGGGTGCCTGCTTCATACATTCACGGAATACACGTGGTAATATGAATAAACTGGAGAAAAACACAACAGGACTGGATGAAGTTCATATGCCAGCCAGTTGACAATCTCCTGTGAGCATTTTAGCACTAACATTCATACAAAGAGGGAAAATATTAAAACCGTGGCGAAGAGAACCAACTCCTTTCCTGAAGTGTATGAAGTGTAGATGGTGTCACTAGATTAGACAACACAGCTTTGTAAAAGTAAACTAAACCATCTGCTTGGCAAGACAAGTGCACAGGGAGGCGTGACCAGGGCTAGGATCTGCGATGAATGAGCATTCAGTGCACTGATTTTCTATTGTCCCAATGTCAGTAATGGCATGGCTCAGCCTCAAGACAGATGACAGAAGAGATGTTCAATTAGGTAGCACCAGCATGGTTTGGACTGACTCAGACAAGGCAGGAAGGCTGCTGAGTAGATGCTTAGGACAAATTCTGATAATGTGTCCTGGTAAGCATTCGGTCAGCTGAGATCACTCACCACCTGATTCATTGATGGAGTATCTGGTCCTGAGGGAGTAATCTGTCCCAGCAGAGAGAACCACAGACCGCTGCACGGTGGGAGACAGGTTTCTCTTCTGCTACGTAAGGCTGCGGAGTCAACCATGGTTTAGGCAATTTTTTTTTTTTTCAGTGACACTGAAAGTCATGGCCACAGCTACAGTGACCTGAACCAGCCAAGTTGACAGCTATTTCTCAAACCTGCATTTTGGCAGCAAAGGTCTGAATGTCTAGGTTGAAAACTGCTCCCAGTTTTAAAATTAGTTTGTACTAATCAAATCGTGAGGTCCAGTGAGGGTCAGGAACGTGTTGTTGGTCTGCATGGTGGTAAATAACTATGCATCTGGGGGAAAGAGAAGGCAGGACTGGAGGTCAGTGCGTGGACTTGGGTGTGTGATGGGACCGGTTTCAAATCTTTCCTACAGCTGTGGGGCTTTGGCACATTATTCAATCTTTCAAAAACCTTGTTTTCTCGTTTGTAAAATGGTGAGGACAGCAGTGAGGATCTCAGAGCACCGTGTGAGGATTAGCTGAGATGACACCCAAAGCTCTGTGCACCGTGCCTGGCGCCTAGCGGATGCCAATAAACAAGTGTTTAGTGGGAAGAGCTGAGCAGCCTTTGAGATAAGCGAGGCAGATGAGTTCTTAATGGTGCTAACTCGTGCCAGCAGCCAGTCTGAGAGCCCGTGGCAACTCTTCACATTCTCCTTGGAATCTATTTGAATCGCTCATTGTACAAGTTAGTGTTCTTGGCTCTAAAGCAGCACAGATCAACTTTCGTTGATTTAAACTGAAAGCACACAGCTGGTCTGCTAAAGACACAGGCACGGCCGTCATTGGACCAGACCATGAGGAATGCCCCGTGCACACCACTGACACTGAACCCTTTGGGGAAGGGTGGGCTCTTCTTATTCAGGCTGTCTGCGCTACTGCCCCCTAGGGGCTGTCTGGTTCTGCAGTGGGGAATCAAGTTCATTCCAGCACCTGGCAACTGTGGCTCAAGAAGGGATATTTGAGGATGGGGTGGTGGCTGGGCTCTTATGTTTCAGCCCACCCATTGGTAATGGTCTCAGTCTTCCCTGAAGCTTAGAAAGTGGGAACTGGTGGGTCTCTTTGCAGAAGACACCTAGGGGGTTAAATGACAGAATACACAGCGGGAATAGAAAGCAGTATGTGGGAATATGAATATTCATCCAGACACCACTGGATTTTGAGAAGGGAAGTCAGCTGAGAGAACAGGCTCCAAATCCCCAGCGTATCACTGGCTATCCTCCCGTGCAGGGGGAGAGCACCTGGGTTGCCGGGAGTTCAGATCAGAGCAGCTTACGCCTTGTCGCATGGCTCCAGCATGGATTGTCCCAACCCTGTGTACTGCTGAGGGTTAAAGAAGCTCCTCGTGCCCCTACTGGGTGCTCATGGAGCTTTTACTCCTACTTAAACCAGGAAAATCCATGAAAGATCCTCAATGCTTTCCCCACTCCTAGGTCCATTACGTGGAGAGGAAAGAGTTATCAACATCAGCTTTCTCCGAATATAACTGGCAGGGGCTGATTTAACATCATATAACATGGTTATACTTTTTTTTTTTTAAAGATTTTATTTATTTATTTGACAGAGAGAGACACAGCGAGAGAGGGAACACAAGCAGGGGGAGTGGGAGAGGGAGAAGCAGGCTTCCCGCGGAGCAGGGAGCCCGATGTGTAACATGGTTATACTTTTGCTTCGTCCCAAACCTCAGATCAGAGACAGGAGGATGGAATACACAAACATGACTGGGAAAGCCACAAAACAGTTATTTCCAAAGTGGTCCGTGTGTACTTCCTGCCTCATAAGGGGACGGCAGCATTTGTACTTACTTTTACTCTTGTGTCAAAAATAAGAAAAAAGATGGAGGCTTCTTTTCATACAGAAGCTGACCTGTCACCCTCATTTGGTCTGTGTATCGCAGGGTCTCAGGGCTCAAACGCGCAGCCTGGGCAGGACCCTCACAGGTGCCGGTTGCCCGCTGGGGCACAGCTGTGCACGTCCTAGGAGTCTTTGATTTGCTGTTTTCACAAACTAAGAACTTCAGATGGGGAATGTTCATAAAACTCTGTAAGGAGATTGTGAGTTAACAGATCTTTTATACCACCCTGAGGTTGACTGTTAGTCTTACGGGAACGTTCTTAGGAGAGTTATCTATTATAAAATAAGTTGTATCTTTTCTCTTATTAATGAGGAACAACATGCTTGAGAAACTCTGACCTTTTCTTTTTTCTTTTTAAAGATTTTATTTAGAGGGAGAGAGAGAGAGAGAAAGCAAGAGCATAAGAGCAGGGGGAGGGAGAAGCAGACTCCCTGCTCATCAGGGAGTCCGATGCAGGACTCCATCCCAGGACCCTGAGATCACGACCTGAACCAAAGGCAGATGCTTAACCGACTGAGCCACCCAGGTGCCCAAGAAACTCTGACCTTTTCTTTAACCATAAGTCCGTGTCAATGGAAAGCTACCTAGCAGGGTGTTTTGCGGGGACAGGTGGGGAGGGGGTGGATGAGAGAAGTAATCTGACAAAGCGAGGCTCAAAAATAAGTAATCAGCAGTTACTTATTACCCTCCAAGCAAGGGTAACTTTAAAAATAATAAATGAGGGAGAAACTGGTTTTCAAAAGAGACTATTCTACCCTCAAATATTGAAAATATATCCTTGCAATTATTGTAATCACTATATGATTTTGTTGCTAACATAGTATAAATACCTTCATATCTCTACCCCTAAAACACTTGGAAAGAAAAGTTTCTAAACTGTCCAACTAAATGCCCAAATATTAAATGTAAAACTTTCTGATTAGTTTGCAATGAAACAGAATAGTTCAAAGTCTTGATTGACATAAGAAAATGGAAATTTTTTAGCCAATTTCAATGGAAACATTGATAAAATTGGTAGATAGGATTGAAAAATGAATGCCATGATTTAGAACACCCAACCAATACAAAGTTTCTTCCATTTGGAGTGATGTAACTGAGTATTGCCTGCTTCAGCCACCAGGACTCTTACAGCCAAGAATGAAGATAACTGGGGCGCCTGGGTGGCTCAGTTGGTTAAGCGACTGCCTTCGGCTCAGGTCATGATCCTGGAGTCCCGGGATCGAGTCCCGCATTGGGCTCCCTGCTCGGCAGGGAGTCTGCTTCTCCCTCTGACCCTCCTCCCTCTCATGCTCTCTGTCTCTCATTCTCTCTGTCTCAAAAAAAAAAATCTTAAAAAAAAAAAAAAGAATGAAGATAACCATTTAACTCTATTACAAAATATTAAAGCAAGATTTTCAAAGATTTTTCATAAAAAAAGCATGGTCAAAAAAAAAAAAGCACAGTGAGTCTTAAAGCAAAAAGATATTGTTTAACACCATTAATAATGTTTAAGATACTGTTTAGTTTAACCTTATTTCATTCTTTTAAAAAATCGTCTTTTTATGTATGTTTTATCAAGGATGTAGTAGAGTGCTGCCTTTTTTTTTTTTTTAACTGATAGGGGTATAAGAGCAAAAATGTTAAGAGATCTCAGCTGTAGATGTTTTATAAAACAGGCAGAAATTGGATCTCTTCTATAGGAAAAGGCAAATGGAAGATGGTCTTCTCCCCGTCCTTAGAGGCATGAATCATGTAAAGCTAAATTTAAAACCTCAAGGGGTTTACTGAACTTTGCTAATTTCGTGTCTCAAAAAGTTAAGGACAAAGTTTAGAGTATTAACTTGAGAAAATGTGTATAATTGTACATGCTGAACTATTTATAAATATGTTGATTATTAAATTTTTTTAAACATTGCCTGAATAGTGAGGGTCAAAAAGAGCTGGTTGTAGTAGATTAAAAATTATAATAAGACAGACATAATTGACCAATTGACTATAGTCAGAGGAATTTTAGCCTCTTTAATTTCTATTTATCTTAAAATACTTATTTTCAGCTTCTAATTTTGATACATTTTAGATAATGGTTTACTAAATATCAGAGCTTTTTTTTTAAAGGGTTTTTAGAGCAAAAATAATATGCTCTAAGGTGGAAGTTTGGGGAACGTTTATGCCACATTAACTTTATCAAAAAGATTTATATGTTCTACAGTTTCAGTGAAATCTACCTATGTTAATTTTGCTCTTCATGATTAGCATTTTACTTGATTTTAATTACAGGATCCTGTGGAGCTAGTAACAGGAGCATTTGGGTTTTTGGCTTATTTACCTGCTTACTTTTGATCCATCAAAACATTGTCACTTCCAACTAGTTTCTCCTTAATCACCACCCACATCTATATATCTATATGCTCTTTTCATATCATGTCTCCGAATGTAGCCAAACTGGATAACCCTGAAATATCTGGTTGAAGTTAAGTTAAAAAGGCAATATAGTACAAGATAATATCTGTTAGGAATTTACAATAGTGATTGAAAAATTACTAAAACATCCAATCTATTAAACATCTGTAATGAACCAGCTACTATTTCAGCCATAAGCAAGTAAACAAATAAAGAAAAATGCTCATTTGACCTGAAACTAACACTTCACTACATGTTAACCAACTTGAATTTAAATAAAATCTTGAAAAATAAATAAATAAATAAAACTAACAGGAAAAAAACAACAAAAACTCCAAAATGCCCATTTGAGATATCATAAATTTAGAACATTTTTTGTATGAACTATATTGTAGGTTATTACATGATTGCATATGAGTTTATTTTGTGTCTATTCAGCAAAATGAGACAGATAAGCCCTTTCAACAAATACCAATGAACATGGGTCAAGCTGAACAAATTTCAAACAAAATCTCAAGCATTGCTATTAATACCTTTAAAATAATTTTTAAATGAATTTCTCATATTATTGCCTTAAAAACTTTCCACTTAATTCTGACCCTAAATTTTCCTAGTCCTTCAGAAATCCAGGGCCCTGGCATAGGATTTGCTTTCTAGTGAGTATTGCGGAAGTCTTGCCCCAATTGCTTCCAGATGTCTCTACCTAACCCATAGCAGCAACTCTGTAACATATGCACTTGTTTGGGGGAGAGAATAATCCTTTTGAATCAAAATCTGTTTTTCCAATGTTCAGTGTATGAAACTGGACCATTAGGACTTGGACATTTGATGTGGTCCAAATTGCATCTCTTCTTCTTATGTATTTGATGAATGTTAATTAGTTGTTTTAGGTTTTCTTCTGATTTACTTTTAAAAAAATCTCCCCTAATGTATACTCTTTCAAGACAATACCATATAAAACATACATCTGAAATGTCACATGTGGCTTGCTGAAAACAATTATGTTTCTTCATTGAAAGTTTTTTTCTTCATAGTTTCACTGACTCTTAAAATGTCAAGTAAAAACGCTAGGAAAAAAAATCAGTTAAATTATATTCACATGAACAAATAACAAGTTGCCTCAGAAGGCAGATTATTTGTTTGACCATAACATACAAATATCAGTATCAATGTAAACGCTCACACGCATATGCTTATGTGTGTGCTTAGATCTGTATCTTCAGACACCAAATGGCAATCAAAAATCTTTGAAGATTAAGTCTATTTTAAAAAACAAAACCAAAAAAAAAAAAAAAAAAGAACTGTAAAGGGGAAGAAAGCTTTGAAACATGTCTGTAAACCATGTGAATTGCATTTAGGTTTTTCAAAGAGAAATGAAGGCTTTTAATTTCAACAGAAGTAAATTGCTGTCATTATTAATAGCAGACATGTGGCAATGTTTTTAATTGAGACCAAAAGTGTGGGTTCTTCATAGCACAAAGAGCGCAAACTCGGAGGCTGTGAAATATTCAAAATCAATTTTTAGTCTCCCAGAGGTTTTTTTATGCCTAAAAATTTAGTGTGCAGACTTAGAGCTCAAGGAATAAGATATTTTGAAATGTAGTGATAATCCTTTGAGCAGGAAAAGAATGTCTATCATTACAATTAAATGAGGGGAGCCAAGAATTGTGGCTTTTAAAGAGAATTAGGGCAAAATCTACTCATACAGATGCTTCCAGGGAGCACGCGAACACCTGCTTCTTTGTCAATCTCTGACATTCTTTCTCCTAGGATTACACACTTCTCTACAACATGGTTTGACTTACGGAACTAAATATAATTTAGTAAATCTGTTCCCTTCATAAAAGAGTTAATAAAACTGCCCCAAATTTATAAATAGACTTGTATTACCTGGAAAGCAACAGAAAGTGGCGAGGCTGCCCTCAAAGAACTTTGTAGTCAGACTGGGGAAGTAGCTATGTAGGCAAATAATTGCAGTTTAGTGTCTAAGTACAATGATGCAAATGTGAACTGGCCTGGTAATGGAGAGCAGGGAGTTGGCAAGGCTGCTGGGGGAGGGGCCCTTGCTCAGGGAAGGTTTCTGGAGTCGTGGTTCTCCTACTACAGGGAGCATCAGAATCCCCTAAAGGACCTGTTATAACACAGATTGCCCGGCTCCACCCCAGAGTTGCTGATTCAGTAGGTCTGGGGTGGGGCCCAAGGGTATGCATTTCAGACATGTTCACAGGGGATGCCTACCCTGCTGTTAGGGGTCCACCCTTTGAGAACCAGTGTCCCAGATGATGAGGTGCTTGGTTGGGTTTTGTTGAAGGAGAAAGAGAGGATCATTCTAGGCTTACAAAATACCAAGAGCAAGGACCTATATAGGGAGCCTCTGGGGAGCTATAAATAGCCCTTAGGGCTGTAGAGAAGGGTCCCAGTAGGGATACCAATCCTTCTGGTTGTTCAATGACTGGGAGGTTCCCAGGATACAAGACTAAAACCAGGACAAACCTGGGTGAACTTAGATGATTGTTCACCTGGGAACAACAGGGATGAAGCTAGACAGGTGGGCATAATTCACACCCCGATCTTCCCTGGAGCCAAGTCATAGGGCTTTAACTCCACCTGGGAAGCCACGGCAAGCCATAAAAGGACCTTCAGCAGAGACTCTAATAAGGTTTATGTTTTAGGAAAATCACTTCAAAAGTCCAGTGGATGGTCTCAATTAAAAGAGGGAGCAATGGAAGGCAAGCAGGAGGAAGCTGCTGCGGTAAATTCAGGGATCCAGTGAGAGCCGGCATGACCTCGGGGCAAGGTGTTTGAGTTGTGACGGGTAAGGGGGAAAGATGCCAAATATGCTCGCTGACGGAATCGCTGGACCCGCTGCCCTGGGTTCCAGGCATCGAAGCTGGACGGTGGCTCCCAGGTTTGAGCTTGGGAGCTGAGTGGATGGTGCTGATAAACAGAGCATCCTTTCACAGGAGGAGATGAGGAGATAGGAGACTGTGAACGTTTGAACGAGCGGCCTAGGCTACCCTGTCCACTGGGGGAGGAGCTAGAACCGAGTATTTCCCAACAGCACGCATTTGCTACCACACTACTCTACCTCTTGGTTCACTTTGTTTTTAATGCAGTGTTTATGCTTTTGTTGTGTTTTGTTATGTTTTTGTTTATGCAGTGACTTTGACATCCTCCTAGGCGGGGGTGGGGTGGGGGCTATAGCCTTCCTTCTTCATGGAGCCCGAGGACCAGGGAGGAAGTGAGAAGCTGTTTCAGCACCTGTGTCCACAACACTCTCCACTCCTCGACTTTCTTTAAGGGAGGCATCTTGCCTCTTCAGGGAACACCATTTATTATACTTCATTTGTGGCTTTTTTTACTCCCACTCTGACTCTGTGCGTGCTGGCTTGTTCTAATTTTTGTTCCAAGTTTCACATCAGTAAGGCGGTGTGCAACTCGGGCTTTGTCAGCTGTTGGGCATACACTAAAGTGACTAATATTGGTTTTTAAATGAGTTTCTATTGCTCCTAATCAATCCCTTCTCCGTTTGACCCAGTGGGTAATAATGCTTCCAAACACAAGCTTTGTGAACCACGTTGACCCAGTGGGGGTGTTTCAAGGCTGTGTGAGGAGCACCTTCGACTTAACATCACTGCTCACTGGAAATAAATCCCGAGTTTCAGTGTGAGGCAGCTAGCTTCATAGGAGCTTGGGGCCATTTCTGTACCACTGCTGTGCAAACAGGGGCCAGGCAGGCTTTTGCCTTTGGCTAGGGTTTACCAGTTTAAAATCCAGAAACAGGTGAGGGTCTTGGAAACAGCTGTGTGTACAGAGTGACCAGCACGGATATATCCCCTCCCCTGATCAAAAGGAGACCAGTGCTTGCTACCTAAACAGACTTTTTCTAGTAGCTCTTAGGCATCTATGCCTTGGCTTATTTCAAGTTTCAACAGGGGCAAGGCTAGCCGAAGATAGGGGAATGTCTGAAGACTATGAGGCTGATCTTTGGGGCTTGATTACACAAAGCCCTTCTCTACAAACACCCCTCCTTTCAGGCTAGCAGTGCCCACTTTCAGTGGAGACTTCAACGTCTCCTGCCACTCCCAGGCTACTGGGGGACCCTTTCCCAAGTCAGCCTAATTCAGACCATGCTAATATTTGACCCTTTTGACTATACTCCTTGGGGCCCCTAATCGGCAACTTGAGCCTGGAATGTGAGCCAGGGGCCTCTCAAAGAAGGGTCTGGCAAACAAGTCTTGCCCAAAGGAAATTACTCATAGTGTCCCCGTCTCAAATTTATACTTCCATCCTATCTGTCCCTTAGTTCCTCATTTGACTTTGGTTCTCAAACTGACCTCCATTGCGGATGTATTCAGTCTTCGGAGTCTCTGCTTTATCAATACCTGTTCCTTGGCTGGTTTTGCTTTCTGCCCACCAGCTCTGCTTCCTTCCATCCTCATCCCCCCAGGCACCTGCTGCTGACCTTGGGTGTTACTTTTATTAGCTCAGTCCAGGCTTCCAGCATACATCTATCATCCCTTTGGATCTTTGTCTTTCACCTACCAGCGGGTTGATAGGAGAAATGATAAATGAATTCATGTGGTTGTAACCATAGTTGATCAATTCAAAGGGTTGATAATTTTCAATGGGCTGGTGTCTTTCTGTGTCCTTCAAATCACACAACATAGGCAAGTGCCTTCTCTTTAAGGTTAGTTCTGTGCCCATGGGAGCTCCTTTTAAACTGATTATTGGTGTACATAACCCTCTCCCTCCAGATCCGCTAATTTTTCACCCCCTGAGGCCAATTTATTTTCCTCTAAGAATGACTACTGTATACTTCTTGTAAAAATGGTTCATAGTGGATATAAAAATCTAAGCAATGCAGAAAAATATAAAGAAAGAAAAAAAAATCATCCTAAACCTCATCACCAAGAATTAAGTATTATTAGCATTATGGAACAAATTTCCAGCGATCTTTCCAGAACATATACAAAGAAAAACATAGACTCACAACATCATCTTATGAACATGACATCATGGCTGTCCATTCTATTTTTTAAAAAAAGAATTAAAAATCATCTTTCTTAAATGAAGCAGAAACATGTAAAATAAAGGGATTTCAGGAATTCAGATCATTTTTTTTTCCTCCATGAAAGAGTCTTTCCTGAAGAGATTCTTCTATGATTGATGAAAAAGATCCAGAAAACTTTAAATGGCAGGAGGCATTGGTTATTTTAAAGTCCATTTCACTTTTAGATGGAATAGAGTCACTCTTGTGAAAGTGGGATATTTGTGTGCTTTTATTCTTCTTCCTGCCTCCTCTCTTAGGTCCTATGTGAGTTTAAGTTTTGTAACATTGATATTTCATTTTGTAACCGTAGTTTTCTTTGTAAATGATTCCTTGCTCACTTTTACTGTGGTTATTCTATTCCTTGTTTTTTTACTTTGATTTATCACTTAATTGGCTGGATTTCATTCTTAAATGCTTGAAAGGAAAAGTTGGCCAGATATCATATTCCTGGATCACTTTCCTTTAGCATCTTATAAACATTGCTTCACTATTTTCTGGCATTAAATATTAGTCCTCGGTTTGTCCATTTATCCCTTGGTTACATCAATACATAGTTTTTCAAGAAGGACTCTAGGGTGCTGTATTTCTTGAGTTCTTTCATGTTTGGGACTTTCTGTACTTGAATGACATCTTGGTTGGGTGTAACATTCCTGGATCATGCTTTCTTTCCCTTAATAACATTGCTCCAATGTATTTTGGCTATGAATGTTGTTGTGGACAAGTCTGAGGCCTCAGATATTCTCTAGAAGCTTCTCTATTTGGATAACTGAAAAATTCTTGATTTTTACTTGGAAGGTTAATAACAACCAGGATAAGTCTCAACAGTCATAATTTTTGTATCAATTTTATGGAAAATGTGTCCCCATGGTTAGGAGGCTCCCTTGTCCCTACATTTCAGGAAAATTCATTTCTTGATGTATCTTTGAATATTTTTAGTTTTCATTTGCTGACTTTTTTCCTTTACGGGTACTAACTTTTACCTATTGCATTCTTTTTATTGTGATTTGTCTTTTTCCTCTCCATTTACTTTGATTATTTGAATCTGTTATTTTATGTTAGTAATTGACTTCTGACTTTAACTATTTTGTTTCTTGCTATTCTAATCTATTTATTGATTCTGGAATGGTATTATTTCCATGCTCAATTTATTTCTTCAGTTCTGCAATTCTATAAACCTCAATCTGTGTTTTTTCCACATCCTATTTTGCCTATTATTCGCTGGAGTTCTTTTTAATGTTAAAGCGGTGACTTTATGTACAGAAAGGATTATTTATGAGTTATTTGGCTTAAAATGAATATTTGACTAAAATTGCCAATGTTAAAATATAATTTCAACTTGGTTTAATCCACAAATCTAACTGTTCTATTTAAAAATATAAAATTTGCACAAGAATTAATAATGTAAGTTTGAATTGCTTTATCTCTATACTTATTTCTCAAAGCCCCATGATTGATGTATTTCCATATTCAACAAAAAGGAATAGTTTTGCCTCCTCAGGTAGAGTGGAGTTTCCAGAACCAAAACACTTTAGGCATCAGTGCTGTAGCTCATCAACCAGGGATCTGAGTGAGGGCGCAGGAGCTGAGTCTACACAAGCAGGAGGAGTTTATCCACGTAAAGAAGTCAGGCACAGCTGTGCAGGTTGTGCCCCATACCAGGGTATCTTCAACGGAGCCTTACCAGAGCTGAAATCCAGCCGGCACTCTGTGAAGCCCAGCCCGGCAAGGGTGTATGTCAGCCTGGAGGAAGGGTGTTTGCTGATTGTTCTGCCCAGGGGGCTGGCCTTTTTCTTGTTGTTGTTTTTGTTTGTTTGTTTGTTTTAATTTTAAGTAATTTCTACCCCCAACATGGGGCTTGAACTCACAAATTCCAAGATCAAGAGTCGTGGGCTCTACCCATTGAGGCCGCTAGGTGCCCCTTGCCTTTTTCTCCCTGGTCCAGCCAGAAGGGCACTTTTTTATTCATCAACTTGTTCTCCTATTGCTCGTGCCTTCTTCTAACTTGTACAAAAGCACCTTACATTGTCAGGTGTGAGTGGTGTCCCCAGACCACAGACGAATATGCTCTACCTCTCTGATGGCTTTAGGTCAGCAGAGGACCCCAAAACCCTCACTTTTAGGTGGGATTTAGTTTTACAACCAGCCCTTTCTGTGCTCACCATTCATGTGTCCAGTTCTGCTCTTCCATTCAGTGTCCATCTCTGACTTGGATAAATGGAATTGCGCACTGTGCTCATGTCCCTGCCAATTGATTTTGTGACAAGATAGGTTCAGTGAACCTCTCTACTGCCTTGTTGGATTTGGCTTTATTTATTTATTTATTTATTTATTTATTTATTTATTTATTTATTT
>NW_023270422.1:1658197-1659011 GCF_011800145.1 Mirounga leonina | reverse complement strand
TTTATTTATTTATTTATTTATTTATTTATTTATTTATTTATTTATTTATTTAGGCTAGATCATTGCCATTCTACAGTCATTTGTTAACATGTGTTTTCAAAATTCCCGTAGTACAAAGCACTTGAGGAATTTCTTTTCCTTTAAGTTGTATTTAAATTTTTTCCATTTCTTAAGTTATGTGTTTTTCCTAATTGGATCCTTTGTCATATAATGTTTCTTTCCTTCCCTCCCTCCCTCCCTCCCTTCCTTCCTGTCTCGCTCTTTCTTTCTCCCCCCTTTCTCTCCCCTCTTATTTTGTTGCAGCAGACTTATATACCAAGAGGAGGCTTTTTTTTTTTTCCTTAATTAAAATACTTTTTTAAAAATCAGTTTTAAGTTTACAGAAAAAATTAAGGGGAAGTACAGAGTTCCCACATACCCCCTCACTCTGTGCCCCAGTTTCCCATTTTTAACATCTTGCACTGGTGTGGGGTACATTTGTTACAATTGATGAGCCAATATTGATACCTTATTAGTAACTAAAGTCCCTGGTTTACATTAGGGTTCTTTCTTTGTGTTGTACATTCGATGGGTTTTGACAGATGTATCCACCATTACAGTATCATACAGAATAGTTTCACTGCCCTAAAATTCCCCTGTGCTCCCCTTATTCACCAGAGGAGGCTTTTATCACCTGAGCTGGTTTTGGTGGCCCCATTGATTATATCTGATGTTTGCCGAGGTTCTATCTGTACAACAAATTGGAAAGAAGATGAATGGTAAACTCCAAAATATCAACCATTCTGCTCTAAGCTGCAGATAAGAGGGAAGCCAA
>NW_023270422.1:1586470-1658167 GCF_011800145.1 Mirounga leonina | reverse complement strand
TAAAAAATGGGCTCCATTACCATAGTCCCTGCTTCAATGTGAATGCCCCACTTAAGTCCTGGTAAAACCAAGCTGACGAAATGAAGTTGGTTTACAACACATTTCCTGAATAAAATTTTCAGTAAAATATGTTTTAAAATACATAACTGAAAAGAACTGGTTTGCTCGTGAGTGCAATTTACCTGCCCTTATTTATTGGCACAATGGGAAGTTCATTAAAATCTATTAGAAATGTCTTAAATGTCTGACAGGTAGGGACATCCATCTTTGGAGCTTGTTTTTCCTCATGATTCTAATAACACTATTCATAAAATAAATAGAATAATCAAAGATAAGATTTTGACATCATTACTGGTAACATTACTGACAATATCCTACAAAAACATATGATGAGAAGTGCCAAAAGTTTAGAGATGTGAAAATGGCCCCAACTTTCAAAAAAAGGGAGAAAAGTTGATGGCAAAACTCAACAGCAAGTTATTGAAGAGTCATGTATGAGTATTTCCTAAACAAAGGAAGATAAGAGTTCCATGGGGTACCATCTATGTAGAATGGCAGAGGATTCTGAGTAGCCCATTCTGGCAAATTTCTTAGCATTTTGAAGCATCTTTGGGAAGGAAATATATCCTTGCTCTCCAAGCCTTTAAAGGCTCCTCTTGATCTCAAGAGGAAGTTGGCACTTTGTTATATGACATAGGAAGCCTCAGAGAAAGGACTAGTTTATTTTATCTGTTTAGCTCTGATATCAGCCAGACCTGTTTTTGAATCCTGACGGTGCCAGTTATCAGTTGTGTGACCAAAGGCAAATTAATGAGCATGTCTAATCCCCAATTTCCTTATCTACAAAATGGGGACATTGGTAGTTCCTATCTAATAAGGCTGTTATGAAGTCTAACTAAGAATATGCAAGTGAGACACTTAGCATGATGTGTGATAACTTGTGTGCTCTCAATAAGTGGAAGCTCCTAGTTTGGTTTTATTTTAAGATTTTTTATTTATTCATTTTAGAGAGACAGAGGGAGAGCATGAGCAAGGGGGAGGAGCAGAGAGAGGAGGGGAAGCAGACTCCCCACTGAGTAGGGAGCCCGATGTGGGGCTTGATCCCAGGATTCCAGGATCATGACCTTTAGCAGAAGACACACTTAACATTCTGAGCCACCCAGGTGCCCTGGACGCTACTAGTTTTGTAAAGGCTCTTTGTGGTCATGCCCTGGATACCTCTTCAGCTGGAAAGTCGCTCATCTTTGCAAAGATTTTGTACATCCTGCCAGGGATACTTTAGAGAAAATTCCTGGACTGACTGAATGTTGGAGTAGATGATCTTAACATCCCTTCCAGCTCTAAGATTCCATGATTCTTGAACTTGTACAAAACCATGGTTCCCGGGCAGAACTGAGATGGTATTAGGTCCCAGAATGACTCCCTTTTTCTCACTGATTTGGGATACTTGTGTTGCTGTGCCTTTCTCTTGCCTAGTTATCACTGTGACTCTTCCACACGGTGGGTGACTCTCTTTGGGGGAAAACAATCCTCTGGCACCCCTACTTCAGAGAGGGGGTTTTGCTGCCGCTTATGAAACCCAGAGGAGAGAACTGGGCAACATGTAGCCCAGTGGCCTCACATGGAGGAGGAAGGACAGGGTCAGAAGGGTAAGGTCCTTCCCCCAGGAATCTCTGAAAGTCAAGGCTGCTGCAGTTGGCTCTTCCTTATGTGTGGGGCTCCCTCTCCCACTCCACCTCTATTCTGAGTGTACCTACTGGATCATGCAACAGTAGTTCACAGAGTCTGTCCCCCAGAGCCCAGAGAGTTGCCTATTGCAGGCTTCATGCATGTATTAATTCATCCAACAAAAGGCATGTGCTCACCTCCTGGTCACTGCAGAGGAAAACCCTCAGGGGCCAGGCACAGTGGATATTTGTGGCCTCAAGGAGCAGGGCTCAGCAGTGGGTGTGGGTGTTGGGGCTGGCAAACACTGGGGATGCTTTTGCTGCCATTTCCCAATCTGGCAAAAGCAATAGTCTGCATCACCATTTTCCTAAATTGGGAAGAAATTGTGCCGAATAGGAGCTATTCAATCCTTTAATTCTGAGAAGCGAAGTATTTCCCAGGATTTGAGACAAAAGGAAACAAAGGGAAATAGGATCATCAGAAATACAGTCGGGCTGTAAGGAGGAATGTGACAGCAGCTCTAGTTGTGTTTTTGTTACCACACGTGTTTATAAGTGTAGATTTTTAGGCAGAACAGCCATTTCAGCAATTTAAGCTGGTGCTGGTTAGGCCACTGCTTGTAAAGAGTACTTTGCCCTCAAACCTCATTTTCCAACCCAAATTTCAAAAACAAAAGAGATCAGAAATTTCAACTGCAATTGTTTGATTAAGTGCCTCGGCTTGGCATTGCTGCATGTTCAAGAACATCATAGCTCAGTGTCAAGAGTTCTGGTAGAGGTCACAACTAAGGAAGGAAAAAATCAAAAGCAGCAGCAGGGAATGATCTGAACATGGAAATCCTGCCAAGATATATCCTTCCAGTGACATAAAACTGAAACCAATCAGTAAATTTGCTTCATAATGAAATGCATACTGCTTTTAAACTGTGCTGTCTTTTCTGGAACATTTATGAATTCTGAACTTGTATGTTCATTTGTGGGTTTACCATTTGAGAGCGTGTTCCTCCTTAGCCCAAGTGGCTGTCCCTGTGGTTTTCTGCATGTTTGCTAATCTGTAGTAGAGTTGGCCACCTGGCGGAGGTCAGAGAGAAACCTCCCATGTCCCACTGCCCGCATCCGGCCCCCATGTCCTCTGCCCCACTGTGTCGTCTCTGTGTCGTCTCTGAGTAGCTCTGTGCTGAGAACCTTCCTTTTATCTGAAACTGAACTTCGGTTTGGAGTCTGCCTAAAATCTGACTTTCACATTCACCTTCTGGAAGTATTTTTATTATTTCACTGTTTAGGGTAATTCCCTTATTACACACTGCTTTTGAGAAGGTCAAAAATGAAACATTAGGGCATTACCAGTGTTACCAACTCTCTCTTTTTTCCAGAACATATTTATTGAGGACTGCCTATAGGCTGACCACCATGCAGGCACTGTGGAGGCCACCAAGGAGAAAGATTAAATATAAGATTAAGGCCAGGATCAGGTGACCATCCTCTTCACTAGGGCTGGCTTCGGGGTTTGAAGGACTCTGGGCCAACATTTTGTGTGAGGTCCCTAACTGTACAACTTGATTTAAATATGTATTACAAAGATCATGGGTCCATGAGAGGTACAGTGATTTCTCAAAAAAAGACTGAGAATAATGGAGAGAGAGAGGTATTTATTTGCTGGTTTATTGTCCATCAGTGAATGTGCTTCTCGGGCTCCAGGCACCATCTCTGCCTGTTCTTTATTGTCAAGTCACTGTTCCTGGCTAACGTCATAGCTCCTATTTTGAGAAAAAGTAGCCATATGGGGTTGGGGTGGGGTGGTGGGTGCAGGGCAAGGTCTAGGGGGCTGAGCACATTTTGTTCAGGCCAGGCCAACCTAGAAAAGTGCCCTTCGAGGTACAGGAAGTGATGCAGCTGACACCAAGCAAAGGGCCCTGGGGCTGTGTGGAATGTTATGTTGGCCAAACTTGGGTCACCTCTTGGGGACATGCTGTTAGAGGAACTGTGTCCCCTAGCAACTTTCCAAGCACACAGCAATAGGTAACCAAAGTACATTTCTTTAACCAAGACCCCCAGGAGATGCTCTATTTGCCATCATAACCTGGCATATACTTAACTGAAATGATGCTTCACAGAACAAACCATACTCTTACTCCACAAAATATTCTTCCATGCTATCCTATCCTATCCTATCCTATCCTATCCTATCCTATCCTATCCTCACCTATCCTTCAAAAAGCTGGCCTTGAAATAGATCAAGAATTCTTCCAAGTTTAACCACATGCCACACTTCTGCCCTATTGCCCCAAACCTGATTCCCCTTGTGCCTGGATCCTCGCTCAGAAGGACTGCCTCGCTCTTGATTTTGGTTTCTACATGAGGTATTTTCTCTTGCCTGGTTCCCTTGTCTCTAAGCATCAGAGCCCAGGGGCAAGTTCTACCTGAACTGCCACACCCAGTCTTGGCATACAGACCCCACCCACCCCAACTCAGGTGCAGCGCCCCAGGTTCTGCCGTGTGGGAGGAAGGCTCAGACAGTGAGCGACATAACTTATGGGCTGAACAAACGGGGAGTCTACCCCACGCTTCCTGAGTCAGGGCAAGCAGGCTCTGTGACCCTGAGCATGATGGCTCATTGTCTGGGACCCTGGAAGAGCCCAGTAGCCAAAAATAAAGGCACAGAGACACCTCTGAATGACCAGGTGAACTGACCACCACTGTCTGGGTCAAATTCATTCCATTCATTGGTTTGGGATTTTCATGCTGCCTGTCTGTTCTGGTTGACTTTTCCTTTGGGAGTGTTTCAGTTGCTAGCTGCTTGTACTTTTTAATTTACTCTTTATATACTGTGTGCAAAGTTGTCACAGATGTAGGTGCAGCTCCCACATAACTCGGTGTATACTTACTGATAAATCAGGGGTAACCTCTGTCCCTCTGAGGGCCTGGGTTCTCTTTCTCAAACCACCTGCCAAGAGTGTACATGTAAACCCTGGTATTTCTTATGCTTTTCCTTAAACCCAGAAAAAAATATCATACATTATTGGTCCAGATTCCTTCTCGGAATGTCTAAAACCTTTCCTTTTGAGTTCTAGGGCTTACCTCATATTAAGAAAGAATGAATATATTAATTCCAGTGTGTATCTAGCCATTTAACTTTGAGCTTGGAATTCTTTGGAATTATCACCTCATGAAATGCCTTTCCTCTATGTATGAGATCTTAGATCAGCAGGTCATTTCTCTTTGAGAAACATGTGAGAAAACAAATTGTTGTACAATGTAATTAGCCCTCTGGGGCACAATAGTCTATACGTATATACATATGTTGCTAGGCTGAGGGTCTGCCTTTTGGGAGTGTCATTAACTCAGAGGGGGCTGGTCTATTGTGTAAGTACTCCACACTGGAGTGGAAAAGGCATCCTAAATGTGATGTGGTATCAGCAAATTGACCTTGTCTATGAACTGCTAATTGCTGAACACTTTGAATTTCAAAGGTTACAAAAGACAATGCTTTAACCAATGGAATTTCTTCCCAGGTGATCAGAGGTTCACACTGGTGACTTGAAGCAGTTGTTCAGATAGGAACCATAAATCAGATGCTGGGTTCTATCCCAGTTCTGTACTAGCTATTGGGCCCTGAGCAATTCACAACCTTCTGGGCTGTCTTTTCTTCTGTGCAAAAAAAAAAAAAAAGGTTAGGATCAGAATCAGTGTTTTCAAACTTTAGGTTATAAACTTAGTGGGTTGTGAAATCAATTTAGTGAGTAGAGCCATCCTTTTAAAGAATGGGATGGGATGGGATGGGATAGAATCAAATCGAACTGAACTGAATCAAATCGAATCGAATCAAATCGAATAGACTAGAGATATAAGAGACCATTGTATGTAGTTAGGGTACGGATTGTTCCATGAATTGCCCATTTCAGCTACGTATGTGTATGAGTACCAGGTTCTGACATAAAATGTGATTCATACTGTGGGTCTTGGTTAAGGAAAAAGGAATTAAAAAGCCTCTAAGCTAAACAGATAATCCCAAGTTTCCTTTGAGTTCTGGTTATATGTTCAATGATAAGTTAAGACCTAAAAATTACTTTTTCTTTAGTTATCAATATACATACGACCAAGATACCTTTTGGATCCCCAAAGATAAGTGATGTAGGGACTGGAATATATTTTTGTCATAGAAGCATGTTTTGTTTTTAAATGTCAGAGGAATTGGGTATCCAGTAGGAGACCCAAAGGAATAGAACAGTGGTGTTAAGCAAACATTGAAGGCAAAAACATTGTTCTTAATGATTGTGTTCTTGGAACATATTTTTCCTTTGCTGGGTTCAAATGGTCATTTATATTATGCAACTAAGTTTTGTTCCCATGTGTGACCAGAAGAGCATCACATTCCTGCAAGTCTGTGAATAAACAAGTGTGCCTATGTCGAGAGTCTTATGGGCACAGAAATTTGGGGGGGGGATTCTCACAGCATTCTATAGATTCATTCATTCTTAAAAAGGAGTGATTGAGTATATCAATATCCCCCAGGACTGTCCTAGACGATAAGGACACAGTTGGCCTGTCCTCATGGAGCTTACATCCCAGTGGGAGAGATAGTAAGAAAGAAAACAGCAAGCAGCAGTAAGTGCAAGGCAAAGAATGAAAACAGGCTTTTAGGGCCTGGGTAGCTGGTCCAGTGCTAGTGCGGATGATCCAGAAGGGCCTCTCTGATGGCTTAACATATCAGCTGAGATGTGAAAAGCAAGAAGGGGGACCTGGGTAGCACAGTTGTTTAAGTGTCTGACACTTGGTCTCAGCTCAGGTCGTGATCTCAGGGCTGTGATCTCAGGGTCCGGCTCCATGCTCAGAACAGAGTCTGCTTGAGGATTCCCTCTCCTTCTCCCTCTGCCCTTCCCCCTACTTGCTCACTCTCTTGCTCTCTCTCTTTCTCTCTCTCAAATAAATAAATAAATCTTAAAAAAAAAAAAGGAAAGGAAAGCAAGAAGAACAATTACTCAAAGATCAGGGAAGATGAGTAAGTATTTGTGAATTGTGGCCCCACATTCCTTGCTCTGTTAGTGTTGATTAAATACATTTAAAATAAATAAAATCAGAGAAGAACACTGCAGGCTAAAGGAGGAGTGAATGAAAGCTCCAAGGTGAGAATACGCTTGGCAAGTTCAAGAACAAAGAAAGCAGGCCTGTGTGCCAGGGCAGAGCGGGCCCAAGAGGAGGAGCCCCGAGGTGGGGGCTGGGCAGGTGTGGCAAGGTCACAGCCTGTAGGACTCTGCATCAGGGCAGAGAGTCTGAATTGTGTTCTGAAAGGATCATGAAGCCTTTGCAGGCTCAAGCAAAAAGGGGCGTGAGAAAATAAGTGTCAAGAAAATGAGTCTGGCCACTGGATGGAAAAGGGATTGTGGGGAGGGAGACCAGCCCAAGCAACAGAGAAAGAAGTTTGGGCGGCCTCTGGGAGAATACCTGCCCCCCACTCCATGCTTTTGGTAGCCAAAGGCTTCTTGCTTGGCCAAGTAGTGGAAGTTATGCCTGCCTTCCATGGACACCATTGGGATTTTTCTCCGTAGCCTCCGTAGTGTTTTATTTTGGAAGGGAAAGCCAAAGCCCATTGCCTAAGGATAATTCAAACTACCTGGTACTAGAAGAATGACACCTCTTAGGAAAAATGCAAGAATGTCCAGTGCACCAGGTGCTTAGCAAAGGGACAGGTGATATTCCCACACCAGCAGACAGCTGGGTTGGAGCACAGGGATGCCGTGGCCATGCAGGAGCCTGGGGTAGGCTGGCGGCGATTACTTGTTGGTGCCCAACTACTAGGTTGTCAGCGGAGCTGCCTGCCATCGGGGCCCACACGGGGCTCCCAAGATCAAAACAGCCATTTGTACTTCAAATAATAGCTTTGGTGCCATTTCCGAGATGCTTCTGAATGCTGTTACCTTCAAAGAACCTACTTCCCCCATGAAAAATGGGTATTTTAATGTCTGCCAAGCCACCATTTCATGAAGCTCACGTGATAGTGTCCAGAATGTTCTGGAGGCTTCCAGATGAAAGATCTCTAAGGGCCAGAACTTACTGAAGTCATGTAGGCCACCTCTAAAAGAGGAAAGGCTTAAAGGTCAATAATAGCATCAAGAGAAGTCCTTTGTCATGATATGTCCCATTTCACTCAGCTTTGCTCCAGCTGGGCTCGTTGTGGGCGACGAAGGAGGAACCAAGCAAGTCTTGATTTGGGGAAGGAGAGCAGAGCACTGTGAATGTATGGGTGTGATTGTCTCCAGAATGGTGGCGATAAGAGGGTTGATAGGAGGGTCTGAACTCAGGGATACACATGCTTTCATGAGGTGTGTCCAGACAGCCTTGCCTTCTAGGTTTTGCAGATAGCTTAAGTGGGGATCCTGTCACCAGCAAAATCTACCAGGGCACCCTGAGATAGAGGTGAAGGAGAGATTTCTCAGCCTGATTTTTTTTTTTTTAATAAATCAGAAAGACAGATGCAATGTGGGGTTTCCTGGGGTTGGGACTTGACTGAGAGGTTCCCTACCTCCTACTTGTGTTTACTCCATTCCAGCTGCCACTGTTTAAGGGAGCCCCGGGGCTGAGGGGCGCCCACACGGCCTCGAGATGCTGGATTTCACAGCAAGCTCATTAGGCAAGGGTGCCCTTCCCACACAGTGGTGGTGCCTTGCAGGCACAAGGACGGGAAATTATGTGAGGAATGTGACAGCACCAAGTCTGAACAGAGAGGATGGGACGTTGGCGCAGGCCTGCTCCGTCTTGATTTCAGCCTCCGGAGGAGCTGGAGGAGGTTGGCCGCCTTTCTCTGCCTCACAGATGGGATAGCCAGGCTGCAGGTGGCTCTTCTGCCCTCTGCCCACATAACGGTGCCTTTGCGGAAGGACGGGGAACACACCCTCGCGACTTCGAATCCGCCATGTCATTTGGGAGGATGAAGAAGGGTTGGCCGGGCCCCTTGTTGGGGTGCAGGTGGCAGGGGACAGTGAGGGGAGCAGTAGCGAATGCCCCTTGGGCAAGCACCTGGCTTGCTCTTCTTCTACTTCTCCGCACCCTGAGGTGAGATCTGCAGCATGCTTCTAGAAGGACAGACAAAAACATGTCCAGGAGAGAGAGAGGTGGAAAAGCTGCTCTTGCAGAGACCGGGAGTAGATAAGACAGCACAATTACTGTTTGCAAATGTGGAGGACTGTTAAGGAGAACAGAGATGAGACTTGTTTTTTTTAATCAATGAATGGCGCCTGGGATGATAACTGGAAATACCAGAGAAAAGGTGCCTCTCAATATGTGTGTTTGCTGATGATAAGAACAGCGAAGAGTGGGGGCTCCAGGTGAGGATACCCAGAGTCCAAATCCCAGGCCTGTGACTAACCAGCTCCACCACCCTGAGTAAGTTAGACAACTGCTGAGTTTGTTTTCCCATCTGTAAAATGGGCATTTGTTCAACAGTTTCTTATTCAGCACCAATTACATGCCATGTTCTAGGTATGAGAAACCCAAGGGTGGGGAATAAAAGGCACAAAATCCCATGGTTTGTATTCTAATGGGGAGAAAAAATAAGGAACAAAGTAAAATATCCACTATGCTGTATAGTGGAAAGGATAATGAGAACAAAAGACAGAAACACAACATAAAGAGCGGGTGGGGATATGGATGTGTGTGTTCATAGTAAAAATCTCTACCTCCTGAGGTTTTTAAGATTGAATGAAAATACATGCATTGAAAGCCCTCCACATGGTAAACAATAAAACCTAGACTCTTTCTTGTCCTATCCAACAATGGGAAGGCCGTTGAGCCTTCGATGGCCCAGGGCTCTCTGCCCCGGCTGTGTGACAATGGGCAAGTTACTTCTCTCTTCTTGGAAATGTTGGATTCGGAGTAAATGAGCCGGTGTGTGGCCTGCTTAGAGCAGTGTCCAGCACGTAGTAGTAGATGCTATGGAAGTAACAACCAGTGCTGTGAGCGTTCCTCCCCGAGTAGCAGGACCGCCCCCAGCCCCATCCATCAGCTGTCCTGTCGTGGAGCACTGAAGATGCAGAGCAAGTACTCGGGGAGAGTAAGAATGCACAACCAGCCAAGAGGAGGCTTGCTCCAAAATATGACCCCACCACCCTAAAGAAAGTCCTGAGCAGTAGCATGGCCTTCCTCCAGCAAAGGGCTGATTCTGTTGACGGCATGCGTGTGGATCCTCAGGCCATCCAACCCAGAGCTGAGATGATGATGGGTGGGCAGCCTGGTTAGCGATGCTGTCAAGGTCATCCCATTGCCAATGTCACAGGCAGGCTTTGTTGTTCAGAGGGGTGACAACCGAGGTGTGAATGAGTCGGGAAGGCTTCCATTAGCTAGGTGGGGTGCACTGACTAAGAATTCGGGTTTCTCTTTTGCACGGGTGCAAACCATCACCCACATCCTTCTTAGCCTCTATCAGCTGTTTGTTTCATGTAAGCTGCTGTTCTTATCATCAGCAAACACACATATTGAGAGGCACCTTTTCTCTGGTATTTCCAGTTATCATCCCAGGCGCCATTCATTGATTAAAAAAAACAAGTCTCATCTCTGTTCTCCTTAACAGTAAGAGAGCTGAGACAAAGCCAGTACCATCCATTGTCCCACTTACCGTGGAGGAGATGGAGGCGTGAGGAGGATAAGCAGTTTATCCAGCCCATGTAGCCAGGGGTGGGGAGCTGGCAACAGAAACTTCGAGATCTGATTTCTGATCTCAAAACTGGATTCTATCAAACTTTACAAGTTATGTGTTTCTTAAAATAAGGTATCCTCCCACACTTGGAGGGGGGCGGTGGATGAGAGCCAGCGCCATCAGCCTGGGGATGTGGGTGCATGGCACATGGGAAAGTACTGGGTGGGTGTCATGGACCGGGGCAGGGCACGTTCCCAGAGGGGCAGGACTGAGACTTGCAGCCCTAGCTATCTCCCGTACCCAGAATCATAGCATTCTCCTCTTCACCCTATGGACCCTCTGGAGAGGAGAGGAGGAATTCCTCTGGGAGCTGGGATTTTGTTGTTGTTGCTGGCCAGAATGGTGGAGTTGAATTGGCCCCGAAAGGAAAGGCAGTCCCTACACTGCCGATGAGTGTGGGCCCCCCGCCCTGTGTCCAGAGTCTGCCATATCAGCTGTACTCAGTTGGCCTTCAGCACTGGATGCACCCTACAGCGCGATGGCCCTGTCCCGGGGACTGCTGCCCCAGCTCTCAGTGGGGCTGGCCAGTCACTCTCTTCATTCCTCAAACTGTGGGGAATGTGTGCAAAGCTTCCTGGAGGCCACAGTCATTGGCTGAACTTAGTCTGGTCCTATTTGACTGTAATTGCAAGCCTGTCGGAGAAAGGGGAGTTAGAATCAAACTTTGCAAACCTCTTACCAGTTCACAAGGCTGGAGATACGTTACGTCCGCATTTGACTTGACATTCATGCCTCTGAGAGGGTATTATTGAGGCTTCTATTTACTGCTCAGGAGAAGGGAGCTCAGGGCTGTTAAGTTACCAGCTTAAAAAGATCACAACCATCAAGAAGCATCCATGCAGCCAAGTTTTATGTTTCAGAATCCATGTTCTTTAGGCATTCCTCAGTAGGTGGTAATGAGATATGGAATAGCATATGCATGTAAAATAACATTAAGTAAAGAAGCAAAATTTACATATAGTATGTAGCCAGAGTGCAGGAAGCAGGAATACATAGCTGGGCATTGATAAAAGTAAGAGGGAAATGGAATTGATGGAAACAGAATTTAGTGATTATTTGCTCTTACTTCCTGTTAAACTTTACGCACGTCCACCTTAAATAAATGTTTGTGTATAAATGTTCATCTTACAGACATGGGTTACAAAATGGTTCTGCTTTCCTGAGTAGCTTCCCTGGATTTTCTTGTTTTTGTTTTCCCTTTTCCTCGTATTCTATGGGAAGAAGAAATAGGAATTGACGTGTCATTTGCAAAACCCCCTATTATTGGGGAACTCAAGTCATCCAAAGTCTCTGTACCTTCATGCTGGTAAATTGTATTTCCAAGGAAGAAAATAGTTAAGTGTGCAGCTCGTCACGGAGTGTATTCAGTCACTAAAGCTGCCAGGTTTTACCCTGGATGGAAAAGAAACATTAATACCCCTTGAAGGAACTCAAAGATCATATCTGTTGATGAAGCGGAGACTTCTTTTCTTCTCTGTATGAGCTATTATCTACTGCTGTGTCACAAATTACCACAAACTTAGTGGCTAAAAGCAAAACCCATTTATTGCCTTGCATTTCTGTACACAGTAGTCAGGGCATACCTTGATTGGATCCTTTGCTCAGGATCTCACAAGACTGCCATCAGGGCGTCAGCCAACCCCACAGTTCTTAGCTGGAGCCCAGGATCATCTTCCAAGCTCATTCAGCTTCATGGTAGAACCCAGTTCCTCATGTTGTAGGACTGAGGTCCCTGTTTTGTGGCTAGCTGTGGGCTAGAGACCACCCCCAGCTTACTAGAGGCTGCCCTTAATTCCTGGCCAGCACGAGGACACCTGGAAAAGTCCAGCTGGTACCTTAATAGGGCTTATTTATTGCATGAACATTTTGTAACAACCTCATAATAGAAGCTTGGGAATTTTTTAGGAGCTTCACAAATATTAGCTCATTTAATCCACACAAGATATTAGGAGGTAGGCAAGATTCTTATTGCTATTTTACAGATGGGAAAAACTGAGGCACAAAGAAGATAGGTCATGGCCCACATTCACACAGCCAGCAAATGCAGCCCCAACTGAAGTCTGTGCCCTTAACCCCTGCCCTCGCTACCTTGTCTATCTTCCCCGGCAGGTGAGTCCTTTTCACTGCAGGCACTGCAGATTAGGCATTATTTCCAACAGCTTGAGGGGCCTGGCTGGGGAAAGCAGAGCTCCTTTTGCAAATAGACCCTCCCCCGCTCAGCTCATCACTTCACCCAGATGCTCCATTGTACAGCCATGTCCTCATGCATGAACCCGCACATTGTGACTTTGAAAGCTCAATGACATTACCTTCATTCAAACAGTGTGAAGGATGCAAACTATTATATACAAAAATGGTCTGGAATGCATTTAAGTTGATTTTAATTTTCCTCTTCTTTTTCACAAGAGTTGTTTAATTTTTTTCTTAGGTTATTTCTGGATGTTGCAGGGGGGCTGATATTTAGAATGATGAAGGCCAAGTTTGAACAGTCAGGTTTACTCTTCTGAAATATAGCGCCAGAAATATTGGGGCCATTCACATTGGCACAGAAAATTGAAGGGTTTACTCACTATCCTACACAGGCTAGGTTTGATGTTTCTTAGATTTTTTGTTAGGTTTATGTTGATTATAATGATGTCTTAGAATGGCTTCAGTTAGCACTTCCTTTATTGTCAGTGATATGGTTAGTGTGCACTTGTAGAGTGAAGTTTTTACTTTTTGAAATCATTTCATTGTGTACTTCTTTAAATAACATTACAGAACTTTAAACTAGAAATATCAATCTATGGTATGGTAGCATGCACCTTATCTCCATATAGGTTATGTTATGCTAAAACCAGAGTTTTGGACTTTGGGCTACAGGAAAGCTAAAACACAAGAGGTAACCCGGGTGTTATATGATTTTGTGAGCACTTATATGTCCCTGGTAATTGATTGACTTAATGCAAGTGGCTTCTAGCATAAGTTCAGCACGTAACAATTCTTTCTCATACAAGCTGAGAACAACACATCACATCATGGGGGATGGAGGAAGCAGGAAAGGGGATGCAGGGCAGATGGGAGTATTGAAATGGGAGCTTTTGAGAAGTGCTTGGAGTCCAGAGGTGCTTCCAACACTCCTTTCCTCTGATGTTTAAACTTGGATTCTGAGTTTACTTTACAAACAATGGATCTCAAGCATCCTGGCTGAAAGTGCTGATGAATCAGAAGAAAGCACCCAGCTGGGGTACTTCCAGTAAAGTCCTTGATGTCAGGACCGAGTGGGAAGGTTCTCCCCCATCACGGAGAGGAGCTGAAACTTCCATGGCAGGGGCTGTGGGGCTGGCTTCCTCCTGGGGAGGGGGTTTTGTGGACTGCGCTAAAATCAGGCTCAGGTTGAGGGGGAGCTTCTGCTTAAACAAGGTCGAGGTGATTATGGGGTCACTCTTGCTGCGACAGACATTTACACAGGTGCCAGGCTGCCAGCACCTCTCAGCCACTTTGTGGAGCCCCCAGCCAGGATTTCCTGGCCACATCGACAGATGGTTCCCTGAAGCTGACTGGA
Source organism: Mirounga leonina (assembly GCF_011800145.1). Lineage (NCBI taxonomy): Eukaryota > Metazoa > Chordata > Mammalia > Carnivora > Phocidae > Mirounga > Mirounga leonina. The sequence goes on along the minus strand of NW_023270422.1, from coordinate 1,644,267 downwards.
AAGAAAGACCTCTTGATAATGAGCCCAGCGCTCTCTCCCTCCCACCCCCATGCTCTCCCTTTCTCTTTCTCTCACAATTTCTCTCTCTGACAATTTACATTCCTGGCCATGAAAGGTGTAAGCACTTTAGTTTTGCCTTTCTGACCAGCTCAAGAGGGGAACGTGAAGGCCCCCCACCCCCACCCCTGGTGCCCACATGTGATCATGAGCACACCTGTTGACACAGGGAGAGGGTCTGAAATCTCAGGGCTAGCACCTTCTGATGGATGGATCTTCTGTCTCTGCTGGGCTGGTGTTGGAGCAGAGGTAGTACTCCTAGACAGAAACCAGTGTCCCTGCCCAGTGTAGGACTACACATCCTGAGCACCAGTTTCTAAGGTGTTCAGAAACCCGGTATGGATTCACACAGGAACAGCTATCTTGTGAAGGGTGGTATCCATCCCGGTTTGACAGGGTCGCAGCCCTTAGATCGGTGGTTTGTGAGGGGAGTTGGATGCCATGGGCAGTGTCTGTGGGAAAGATTTTCCTTGAGAGCCCTTACAGCTTTGGGGGTCCCATTCTGAGAGAAGTTGTTCTTGTTTAAGTTTTCCCTTTGTAGATAACAATATGCCAAAAACCTGGCTTTGTAGCCATGACACAAACCTTCTGAGTGCTGTATAAGATACACATCAACTTAGACCTTGGCTTTGCTTCTTCTCACATAAAATGGAGCCAAATTTCTTATCTTCCGGTTTAAAAAAGTATACCAAAAGCCACTGTATTTAAGGGAACATGCCGCCCCTGTCTCCTTGTCATATCACCAGGAGAACTTCAGCTTTCATTTTAGATCCCTTTCTTCATCCTTAATTATTTCCTCTTCATTTTGATTTCAAACATTCTTCACCATCAGTTGATAATTGATAATGAATTGGATAGAACATAATGGATCCACATAAAGGATGAGGCCATTTAATGTTTTCCAGATGCAAGCAGTTGTCAGGAGAACCAAATGAGGCTGGAGGTTCCGGGACCCCATGACTCACATAACCAGGACTCTGAGGCCATGCTCTGTTTTCCAGAATCCACATTCAAAGCATGGGATGAGGTGGGAATGAAGGGAATGATCAGCAGTGTGTGTGAAGTTTTACCACGGTGCTATCGAATTTTATCTCCTAGTTAAAAAAACAATAATACTGAGCACAGTTTCTATCACACTGCTGGAGGGTTCATTTTTGGCAAAATTATAGTCCCAGAGCTGACGGATGCTGGACTGTTCACAGATGTGAAGAACGGAATGAAATGGCACCTGTAATGATAACTACACGGCTGTCGGTCATCTTTAGCTTCCAAATTCATATCTCTTTAATAAATGATAAGCCAGGTAGTATTTGAAATCCATTTCCGAGCTAGAGGACGGCGTGGGGGTGACCAAAGATGGCAGGTACAAGGCGTCTGGTACTCGTTCTAGTTGCAACTCCAATGCGATAGTATGTAGTGCGACTTTGCTTCACGCCATAAATGTGCCAGTTTGAAAACTGATGGCATCTGCAAATAAATATTATATTTTAAGTTACTATGGAAGCGTGGCTCGTTTTTAAGCCATTTTTCCTAGTTATCACATCCAGGAGCAAAAGGAGGGGTTAGGGACCCTGGTCCCCATGCATGATGTTAGAACGACTTAAAACACAGCACCTCTGTCTTCCTCATTTGCCGCTAGAATCGGAGATGAGATGATACAACAAAAACTTACAGCCTTCACCATGGGTGAGCCCCCCACACCGTGTCCCTCTCTCCAGCGCCTGCCGTTTGTTTTCGGCGTCTCTCCTCAGTGGACATTTAATCCTCTTAGGCTCCCATTCTGTCGGGTTGCCCTGAACCTCTGGGAACAGAGGAAGGAATTGGCTGCGATCACGTCCATTGGCAGGAAGACCAGGCGGGGCTGGTCATCCTGCCTGGGACTGCGTGCGCCGCAACAAGGCATGGTGGGCTTTGGGGCACCGTGTCGGGGGCAGACAGTCGGGCTGCGGCAGGCGGGTCCCTCGGCTGGATGAGCCGGACCCGCCCGGGACGGGGGGCTGAGTACGGGGCAAAGCATTAGTGCGGAAGCTGCTCTAAGGGCTGGAATAAGATGTCACTCTTAAAAGGCCTTGTCTGAAACTTTGGCTTGACACAGAGCATTTTAGGGATAAGGATTTCTCGGAGTCTCCCTTTTATTTTATTCGGAGGAAATCAAAGCGCTTTTGAGTTCCTCCCGTGAAGGGCACTCAGGGCATTCAAGGCTATGTAGCGTTATTATGATTTTGATGGGTGGAGTGCAACCCACTCCTTCAAAGCCCCAGGAAAGGAAACCCATGCAGTAAATTAGCCACAGACTCAAAGCGCCAGCTTGGGCCCAGCTAGTCACACTACGCCCTGTGTCACGTGTTTCGGCTGCTCTTTTCTCTGCCCTCCATGTAATCCCTGAAAAAAAAAAAAAGAAGCCTTTTTGTGTGCCCGGGATGGGTGGGGGAGGGGCCGGCCGTGCAAATCCCCCCCTGCTTGGATGTAGAGCTGCCCGGGGTTGCCAGGGAGATTTTTCAGCCTCTGCGGAAATTAAGGAGCTCATGGAAGCGGCTTATTCTCCATTTGTGGCGAGTTCAAGTGGGACAATGCATCTGTGTGGCAAAGGATTACCCAGCCAGTCACAAAAGCATCAGGACCTTTTAATCTGAAAATCAGAATTGTGTACCCAGTGACCCCACCACCAGAGGAGGGCGTCATGCTGGAATGAAGGGACATTTTCTTTCTCTTGCTGGCAGAACTTTCTCCTGTGGAAATATCACTGTGAAGCTTCTGACATTTCAGAACTCAGGGTATATGCTAACATTCCCTCAGGATCCCAGCAGGGTTGGATCTCTCTGAGAGGAGCTGTGGGCTGCCACCTTCCGATGTGCCTATGGCCTGGGACACCCCAGGGAAGGAGGAGTTTGTATTCGTTTTAGAGGAACAAAGGATGCCTGGGGCGCCAAGTGGGACTGTCCATTCTCCCCTGACACATGGGTTCCTGTGAAGAATGTGCAAGGGCTTCATTTTATTTACCAGCTCACTTCTGGCCAGTTTTGTTTCTTTTAACTCAAGGGGTTTATCCACTGGGAAGGCCAACATATCAAAGTACAAATCGAAAGAATAGTAAAATATATGTCATGTGTCTATGAGATGTATTCCAAAGCCAAGTGTAAACTTTTTGCTAACTCGTGGGCTAGGATTTAATCATTACTTTTTTTTTGTATAGATAAGAATGCAGTTTTGAATGTCAAGAAGATGTTAAATCTTACCAATGGCATTCATTCCAGTGAGGCATTCAGAGAGCCTCGAAATTCTCTGGAGATAGCCCTTGCTTTAATGTCTATGTCTCTTAGTGATTGGGATACAAGGGTGCACCTCTTTACATGCTTCGTCAGCTGTGAAGTCCCTAAGAGCATTTCTGTGAAGTAACACATCAAGGTGGCCAGAAACTCACGTGCCTGATCATGGGTGTTTTGAAGTTTGGTTTTAATGGCTCCTCTTTATTAACCTATGTCTGTTGAAAAGACCAAGGCTGACCAAAGGGCTACTCCTGAAACCCAGAGAATATGGCAAATGAGTCTGTGTGCAAAGTTTACAGTAATGCCTTTGGGGCACAGTGTTCTTCTAAGATGATGGGCTCTGAGTTCCTGGCCTTAGGAATTACTATAGATGTGTTTCTGGAAATCATCGGCCCATTTTCCGCTGTCCTATGGAAGGCCGACCGGAAGACAGACTGAAAGCTGATGGTGGTCTGGAAGAATGTGAAGCTAGGAACAGCACCCCTTGTGGGGACCTGTGGTATGCGCAGCTCTGGGTGCCCCAGAGGGTCCCTGATGGGGGTGAGGAGGGGAGGAGAGGGTCCGGGGCCAGAGCACGGAAGGCACTGCTGCTTTGGGGGGTGATGCCAGGATTATGGCATTCTCCACTGGCTGCCCTACAGTGAAATCTGACAACATCCTGGGAGGAAGAGCAAGATCAATATGGCTTGACTCCATTTTTCATAACAGAACTGAAGGCTCAGATGGTTGAAGTGACTTCCAACACAACAGAGGCTCACCAGAGTTGTGCTGGAATTCGAATCCAACATTCTTCCTTCTGTTTATTGGTCATGTTATTACCATTGTGAAGTAAACGGATTGGTGGGTATTTGTTTCTCAAATGACCAAACACTATGATTAAGTAATACCATTGGGTCATTACTTAAGAAATGGGTCATTTTTGTTGAAACAAAAGGAAAAACAGATGGTAATGAACTTGCCTAATTTATTATTCCAAGAACAATTTCAGCCTAAAAGAAGCCTTTATCAGGAAAGCAAATGCTATGTTTCCTCTTCTCCCCTCCCGTCCCCTTCCCTCTCCTCTCTTACACCCCTTCACCTCTCCTCCTTATCCCTCTCTCCCCTCGCCTGCCCTCTCCTCCCTCCCCTTCAGGCAGCTATTTCCGGTGTTTCAACCTAGCCTCCAAAATGGCAAATCCGCTTTAATAATTGAAAATTTATTTCTTTAATTTTCGATTAGGTAATACATTCATGTGTTTTACACATCTGAAAATATAAAAAATTATGGCCAAGACCTTCTTCCCAGCACATTCCACATCTACCCAGTTTTCTCCTTTATCAAATTAGAACAAAGCAACAAGTAACCATAATAATTGACCTCTTGTATATCCTCTTAGAGATTTTCTTCACCCTTTCATAAGCAAATACACATATGCATTCTCCCCTTTGGAAATGTGCCCTATATGTCTGTACCCTAACATAACAATGCATCTCACAGACATTTCCCCATCAGCACATATAGAGCTCCCTTATTCTTTTGGCAGTTGTGTCATATTGCATTGAAGCATGCGCCGGAGTATATTAAATATAATTGATGAATGCACCAGCCTCCTACTAAAGGACACTCAGATTCTTTACACTCTTTTGTAGTTACAACAATATATTATATAACTTCATATATATATATATATATGATATACATACAACATATATGTAGGATACATTCCTGGAAGTCAAATTTCAGGGTCAAGAATGGATGTGTGTATAATTTACTAGATATTTCCAAAGAGCCATTCCCAGTCATTGTACATATTTATACACCTGCCATTCTTTATGCAGGTGCTCTTTATGCCACAGCCTTAACATAGGTGTTTTATCAAACTTTATTTTTATCAAACTAAGTTAGAAATTGCAGCTTAACAGGGTTTTATTTAGCATTTTTCTTACTAGGAGTGAGATTGTTTCTTCTCATGTTTAAGATGCATTTTTTTCCTAATCATTTCTGAGGTTGACATTAGGAGTACGTGCATCCCTCGTGATGTTACCAGGCCCGGAACACTTAGCAGTGTGGGTCATGAGTGAGCATAAGTCCCATTGACAGAGGGAGGGAATGGCATTCTCAGCTGAAGGAATGGCCAAGCAAAGACACAGAATTTTGTAGGTCCATGGCTTGTTTGGAAATGGATCAAGTCCATATGACAGGGCCACAGGTGCCATGAGGTGGCACATGGGACTAGACAGCTAGGATGGAGCCAGATTATGGAGGGCACTGACTGCCAGGGCAAAGAGTTTAGACTGTTCTGCCTGGTGTGGACAACAATAGCAAGTTACTGGATAGAAATGCAGTATCTTGATTGCCTCTAACTGTTAGTGCAATGTGCACTGCTGTGTCCCGGACATAATATATAAGTTTATACTGACAAGCAGAACATATTAAAAAGTCAGCCACTAAAAATAACATTAGTTGCAGAAAATCCTGGAGAGTCACAGATTGTTGGCAATTTGTGGTAGTTCAGAGTGTTGTGGTCCAGTTTCTGGTATCTTAGCAGCCCTCCCAGGCATTGGCTTTGATGCTGTCAGAGATCCTACCTCCACTCCCAACTCGGTCTCAGAGATAATGCATTCTGGAGGTGCTTGCTTGGGTCAGTTGGTTAAGGAACTGCCTTTGGCTGAGGTCATGATCTCAGGGTCCTGAGATCGAGTCCCGCATTGGGCTCCCTGCTCAGCAAGAAGTTTGCTTTTCCCTCTGCTCCTCCACTCTGCTAGTGCTCTCTCTCTCTCAAATAAATAAATAAAATCTTAAGAAAAAAAAAAAGATAATGCTTTTGGGAATTGAAACTGGAGAGGGGAGATGGAAACCAACCCCCTTCCCCAGCCTGGGAGCAGTTAGAGGGCAGTGCCCCTAGGGCACTTTCTTCCTAAAAGGGATTCCCTAGGTTAGTAGATAAAGGAGAGGAAAAAGAGAAACCAGGCCAACTGAAGTCCAGAAAAGTTAAGGGTTTCCAGATCTCAAGATTTTCATTTCTGATCATTCTTATATGGATGAAGTCCAACATCCATTGATATATCCTGTTTTCATAAATATGAAGAGCTTGTCACCAAGAAATGGAATGGGTGTTCATACCTAAATATAAATTGTTTTTTGCGTTGGCTTCCGATCTGAGTGATTTTTGTGTTATGTGTGTCTTATTGTCATAAGCAGCCCAAGTTGAGAAATGTACACTGACTTCTTACTGTGCTCAGGGTTTGGGGGAAGGGAGGAGGTCCTGTCATCTTTACTGAAGCCCACATACTCATTCATTGTGCCTCCAACAGAGGGGAAAAGACCTCTGGTCCCTGTTGTATGAGCTATTTTATGAGCCTGGCTTTTTCATGTAAAATACAAGCTTTATAACCTTTCAACCTGTTCATGAACATTTATTAAGAAATGATCATAGAAGTTGATGTTATTTAACCAAATTATGAGAACAAACATGCAAGCAGAGACACACAAGACAGTTTGGATAATTCTGCTTTACACTTGGACATTTGGAAGTACGTGAACAGGTGTGAGTGTGTGTGAGTGTGTGAATGTGTGTCTGAAGAGACACATAGCAGGAGCAGGCCCTTCAGTTGCTCTCTCACCGCCGGGTACATCTTCACTCAGCATCGTTCATTACCTCTCCTGCCCTAAGAGACAGATGGTGTCCACACTCATGCTTTGCCAGAGATAATTATATGGACTCTCAGCAATTCTCAGAGCTCCTGGTCATTCCAGTCTCACAGCTGATGGGGAGGACTCCCAGGGTGGATGAGTCCGTGAGAAATTGACCTTCAATATCAAAATAATGAATAGGCTTTAATGTGATTCAAAAAAATCATTCAACCAGGAAAAGTTGGCTCCGATGAGAGAAGCAGTTTTCCCTGAGTTCTCATTTACATATGGTTTTCCAACTACATTTTCTTAAGAACACAGAAGTACCAGTGGCTTGCCCAATAACTGAATTAAAAATGATTTCCTTATTAACTGTAGGTACTCCCTACCAACCAAACAAATACCAGTTTTTCTATGCTTTATAACTTTCTTCAAGGCCATAATTTCAAATTATCAGATGAAAACAAAATCAATGAGGGGCGTCTGGGTGGCTCAGTTGGTTAAGTGTCTGCCTTCCACTCAGGTCTTGATCCTGGGGTCCTGGGATCCAGCCCCGTGTTGGGCTCCCTGCTAAGCAGGGAGCCTGATTCTCCCTCTCCCTCTGCCCCTCCCCCCGCTCATGCTCACTCTCTCTCTCTCAAATAAATAAAATCTTTTTAAAAAAAAAGAAGAAAAGAATATCAATGAAATCAGGGACTTGGCTATTCTATCACCATGTTCTTCTTGACTCTTAGTAATCACAGTCAGAGTGCTCACCTACGTAAGTTAGTTTATATAATGGAAAAAAAACTCTGCAAATATGTCACTTGGTCCTCATATAACCCTACAAACTATTGATGTTACTGTTTTTCAGATAACAAAATTATCTTGGGATGGTTATTGAGTTTCCCAAGGTTCCACGGTGGTAAGTGCCTTTTGTCTGAATCACACGATCTTTACTGTTGTTGTGTGTTATACCTTGATGTGAAATTTTAAACTTGGCAAGACACTGACTCTACATTTTTCTTGCATACATTTTATTCCTAGGGAGCATGGTCCTCTTTTGTACACAGTACACGGTTGTATTAATGTCTGGAGCAATAAGAGGGCAAACTTATGCCCATTTTTAGGTGAGATTCTAGAAGGCCATCCTCCCAATTTTCAGCATTACTGAGATCATCACCTCAGTGGAGGAGATACTCTTTACCTTGGCAGTACATGAGTGCCTGCCTGCTTGGGGTCTTTTTCCTCCCTTTTTGATTTTTTAAAGCAAAATATACAAACACCCAACTACTCACTTTAAAAGACAAAAAAAGTTAACGTTTAGTCATTTTTTTTTATTCTGGATTTTATTAAAATGGAATATGTAGAAGATGATAAAGTTGCATCTGGCTTTAACACCCAAGTACAAACCTGTTCACCTCCTCTGCATAGAACCACTGCCACAAATTTGATAAGTGTCCCTCTAGTTTCTATCTTCTACATTTTCATTACATATATCCTCTTAAACAATATGTACTACTGCTCTTTTAAAATTACGTTATAGGTTATATCTATCATCTTAGAAAACAATTCATTTTTTAGGGGCTCCTGGGTGGCTCAATCGGTTAAGTGTCTGCCTTCAGCTCAGGTCATGATCTCAGGGTCCTGGGATTAAACCCCATGTTGGGGTCCCTGCTCAGTGGGGAGTCTGTTTCTCTCTCTCCCTCTTCCCCTCTCCTTGCTTGTGCTCTCTCTCAAATTAATAAATTAAAAAAATCTTCTTAAAAAATTTCATTTTTTAAATTCAGCATTACATTTCAAAATCTATTTATTTTCATTTATATAATCAGCATGTAGCTGAATTTTAAAATTCAATCTCTGTATTTTAACATGTGAGTTAAATTAATTTATAGTTCATGTGATTACTGGGCATGTTTGTACTTATTTCTACAATTGTATGTATGTTTTCCGTTCACCATGCTTTTTCTGAGACATGTTCTAACTTTCATTCATTACATTTATTTAAAGCCATAAGTTCATTAAAAATGCACCCTTATGAAAAACCTCAACATAACTAATCATCAGAGAAATGCAAATCAAAACCATAATGAGATACTACCTCATGCCTGTCAGAATGCCTAAAATAAAAAACACAAGAAACAACAAGTGTTGGTGGCGATGTGGAGAGAAAGGAACCATGTGCACTACTGGTGGGAATGTAAATTGGTGCAGCCAATGTGGAAAAATGGAATACTACTCAGCCATAAACAAGAATGAAATCTTGCAAGATCTGGATGAATCTAGAGGGTATAATGTTAAGTGAAATAAGTCAGTCCGAGAAAGACAAATACCATATGATTTCACTCATATGTGAACTTTAAGAAACAAAAACAAATGAACAAAGGAAAAAAGAGACAAACCAAAAAACAGACTCTTAATTATACAGAACAAACTGATGGTTACCAGAGCAGAGATGGGGGAGGATGGGTGAAGTAGGTGATGAGGATTAAAGAGTATGCTTACCATGATGAGCACTGAGTGATATACAGAATGGTTGAATCACTGTGTTGTACACCTGAAACTAGTACAAAGCAGTATGTTAACTATGCTGGAATTAAAATTTTTTAAAAAAGTGAACCCTTATGCATATTTTCATTTCATCCTTGCAGCAACCCTTCTAGACATATTTTTATAATCATCTTAAGACCCTAACTCATGTATGATCCTGGGCAAGTTTCTCCCTCCCTCCATTATTTTCCTCTTCCAGTTGGCTAGTTACATGTCAGGGGTTTTTCCCACATGCTGATCATCTTTGATAACAATACCAACCACAGCAGTAATGACAGCTGTCTTTTATTGAGAGACTGCTATATTTTAGAGAGCATTCCTAAAAAAAGAGTAAGTTCTTGGTAAACACAAGGTTCTGAACCAATTGCAAAATAGAGCAAAAGTCAGAGATGGTTGCCTTCTCAGCTGGACTAAGAATGTGTCATGACCACCATCTCAAATGAGACTTCTCATTCCTTCCTTCTCAGTCTAGATGGGAAATAAAAACAAATATATAATCACACTGGGAATCTCTGGCCTATGAGACTGTGAATGCCCTTGAAACTGTCATCCCTCAGATGGAGAATAGAGACGTTATGATAAAGATGTCTCACTTTCAATTCATGCTCATCCTGTTACTGTGATAAATTCTTCTTGAATTAAACACTTGCACATTCTTATCCTTGGCAAGGTGCAGTGGTGGAGACAATACTCTGAACTGATAACTCATTAAATGTCTAAACAAATCACCAAGTAGAAACCAAATCATAATCAATCTTTCCATCTCTGTTTACTTATGATCCAGATCATTCTGGTAAAACCAACCTATTGCTTGTTCAGCTTTGATAAATCTAAAGAGAAAAAACTTTCTAAATTCAAACAAAGAAATGATTGAGCAGGATCATTTGATAGGATAATATCTCTTAAATATGTGGGGCTTGAAAGAATGAGAATTGCACAAGCTTGAAATACCAACTTGTTCTCATTTTTGGAAGATTTTCCAAGAACTACTTATTGGTGAATTGTTACTTTCTAATGTAAACTTTAGTGCTATTATTTTCTCTCTCAGAAGTGCTTTAGCTGTGTCCCACACATTTTGGAATGCTTTATTTTTATTTTTATTCAGTTCAATGTATTCTTTTTTTTTAAGATTTTATTTATTTTACAGAGAGTGAGAGAGCACAAGCAGGGAGAGTAGTAGAAGGAGAGAGAGAAGCAGGCTCCCTGCTCAATCCCAGGACCCTGGGATCATGACTTGAGCTGAAGGCAGATGCTTAACCATCTGAACCACCCAGGTGCCCCAGTTCAATGTATTCTTAAAAATATTTTCCTTGACCTACAGATTATTTAGAAGTGTACTGTCTAGTTTCCAAGTGTTTCAAAATTTTCCTGTTATTTTTCTATTATTCACATTGTGGTCAGAGAACACACTCTGTATGGTTTCAGTTCTTTAGTATTTGTTGAGGTTTGTTTTACAGCCCAAGATATGATTTGTCTTGGTAAGAGCTTTGTGGACACTTGAAAAGAGTATGTCTTCTGTTGTCACTGGGTGAAGTATTCTATAAATGTTGACTATATCCTGTTGATTAATGGCATTACTGAGTGTTCTATATCCTTTCTGATTTTCTGTGTAGTTGTTCAACAGTTGTTGAGAGAGGTGTTCCATACTTTTATTTTTAACCTATCTATACTGTATTTGAAGAGAATTCCATTCAGATTGTGTGTGTGTGTGTGTGTATGTATAGTTGGGACATATTTACACATTTCTTCTTTTTTTCTTTAAATCTACTTTGATAATATCTGCATTTAATTGATATATTTAAACCATTTACACTTAGTGTAATTATTGATATGTTAAAGTTTAAGTCTGCCATTTTATTTTTTGTTTTCTTATTGTTTCCTGTTTTTCTCTTTCTTGTCTATGGTGTTTTTGAGTGTATAGATTTTAGTGGTTCTAAGTATTATATTCTACATGTATAATGTATCACAGTCTACTGATGTTGACATTTTATCAATTTGAGTGATGTGCAGAAACCTTACTCCCTTTCAGTTCTTTTACCATCCCTCATTTATAATAGAATTGACTTTAATATTTCCTCTACATATGTTGAGAAACACATCAGAAAATGTTATAATTTCTGCTTCAAAATCAAACATAATTTAGAAAACTCAAGGAAAAGGAGAGTCTATATAAAAACATATTTTTCCTTTTTTCATTATCTTTCATCTTTCCTAATATTCCCCAAATTCCTTTTTTTATCATTTCCTTTCAGTTTCAAGAACTTCAATTAGCCATTACTAAGGGTAGGTCTACTGGTGACAAATTCTCTTAGTTTTCCTTTATCTGAATGTGTATTGGTTTCCCTTACATTTCTGAAGGATATTTTTGCCGAATATAGGATTCTAGGTTGTCAGTTCTTTTAACACTTGAGAAATCTTGTGACACTTCCTTCTGGCCTTCAAGGCTTCTGATGAGAATTCTGTTGTCATTTAATCGTTTTTCCTTACAACTAAGGTGTTATTTTTCTTTTGCTGCTTTCAAGATATTTTCTTTGTTTTCAGTTTGCAGAAGTTTGATTATATTGTGTCTTGGCGTGAATTTCTTTGGGTTTTTATTGTTTGGAGTTCATGCTGCTTCTTAAGTCTTTAGGTTTATGTCTTTTGCCAAATTTGAAAAATTTTAGTAATTACTTCTTTGAGTGCCTTTCAGCCCTACTTTCTTTATTCTCCTGAGACTATCATAACACAAGTATTAGGTTTTTGTCATAGTACCACAAATCCCTGAGGCCCTGTTTATTCTGTTTTTTCAAAACAAAAGATTTTTCTTTATTGTTAGAATTGGGTAATTTGTATTGTTCTATCTTCAAGGTAGTTGACTGCTTTTTTTTTTTTTTGTCTTCTCTATTCTTCTGCTGAACTTATCCATAGAATTTTTAATTTCAGTTATTATATACTTAAGTTCTAAAATTTCCATTTGTTTCCTCCTTATTTCTTGGTATTTTTTCCTATTTCTTTGCTGAAACTCTGTATCTTTAATTTGTTTCAAACATGTTCATAATTGCCCAATGAAGCATTTTTATGATGGCTGCTGTAAAATCCTTAGATAATTTCAACATCTGTGTCACCTCAGTGTTGACCTCTGTTAATTACCTTTTCTCATTCAAATTGAGATTTTCTGTGTTCATGATATGATGAGTGATTTTCAACTATATCCTGGACATTTTGGGCATTATATTATAAGACTTTGGATCTTATTTAAGCCTTCTGTTATAGCAAGTGTGTGTGTGTGTGTGTGTGTGTGTGTGTGTGATGTTATTATTGTCATTGAGTTTATTTCTAAATATAAGTCCCACATTGTTAATATTTTTGCCTTATATATTTAATTATTTTTTAAAGATATTAAAAGAAAAATGTCTGCAGTATTTAATACCATTTTTATTATAACCATCACCCTTTTCTTTGTGAACATCCAAATTTCCATCTGCTATCCTCATCTGCCTTCCTGAAAAATTTTCTTCAGTATTTATTGGCAGTAAATTCTTTCAGCTTTTGTTTGTCTAAAAAGTCTTTGTTCTGCCTTAATTTCTTTAAGATATTTTCTCTGGACATAGAATGCTGGGTTGATTGATTTTTCTTTCAATACTTTAAAATGTCTCTCAATTTTCTTTAGGCTTGATTAATTTCTGATGAGAAGTTGGCTCTCTTCTTTTTTTTTTTTTTCTGTCTGTGTAAGTTTTCTTTATTCTCTGGCTGCCTTCCAGAATTTTTTAAAATCTATTTTTCTACAGTTTGATTTTGATGCACTTAGGTTGTTTTTTTTGTTTTTTTTTTTCAAATCTTGCTTCAATTTTCCCGAGATTCTTGTTTGTTGACTCTTATTAATTAAAAAAGTTATCCAGCCATTGTCTCTTCAAATATTTCTTTTGCCCACTCTCTGTCTACTACAATTATATGTATTTGATATTGTCCTACAACTTTTATGTTTCGTTCTATTATTTTTTCTTTGTTTTATGTATTTCATTTTAATTTGTATTTACCTATATGTTTTCACTGATTTTTTTTATTCCTTTATGTCCAGTTTGCTGATAAGCCCATTGAAGGATTTCATCATCTCTGGCATCATGTTTCTTATTACTAGCACTCACATTTGACTCTTTTAATGGTTTATATCTTTCTGTCCAAATTCCCGATCTGTTCATACATGCTGTTCACCTACTGTACTAGATTTTGCAACATATTTAACATCTTTATTTAAATATTTATTTAATTAAATATTTAACATATCCCCTATGGTTCCAATATCTGGGTCATTTTTGGGTCAAAGTCTGTTGACTCTTACTATCCTTGCTACATCTTAAACTGGTACTGTAGATGCTGGCTATCGTTATCAAGAAAGAAAGGGGGGGGGGGAAGCAGCATGATGATTGAAAAGGAAGAAATAAACCTATGATTATTTCAGACACTATGATCATAGAAAATTCAATGAAACCCACTAAAAACAGTAAGAGAGCTTAGTAAGGTCAAATTTCAAAAATCAATACCATTTTTCAAGCTGATCAACAATCAATCAGAAAATATTAGGAAAAAATTCAAAATTGTAACAAAACATTAGGAATTAACAAATCATGAACAAAAGCTGTTCAGAAAAATGTTAAAATTTAATTAAATTTTGTAAAATATAATCTGAATAAATGGAGAATTAATCATGTTCTTGGAATGACTAATTTTTGAGGATATTACTTCTCCCAACAGTGTTCTGACATGTCAAAACTACCTCAATCAAGTGTCATGTATATAGTTTTAAGGCACTTGGTAAACTTATTCTAAAATGTATGTGGCATAATATTCTGATATTTAACGGTCTATGAAGAGTAAATCAACTTTGAAAAAGAGGAACACAGAGTGGGATCTTGCTCTACAAGCTATTAACATATGCTTCAAAGACACAGTACTAAAAACAGTGTGGCACTAGTCAAGAAAAATAAAAGGCCAATGAAATGGCCTAGAGCACTCAGACAGATCCCCATGTACTTGGGAACTGATCACTGGAGAAAGTATGATTAAGTAGATGACTTCAGTGGTATACTGGCAAAACAGTTCTCCAAAGGAAAAAAAAGACTCACTTTATAGCATTTGCTGATTTCCATGGTATAAATACTCCCATCACAACCAATTTCAAACTACCAACAATTTAACAACCAACTTGCAAAATTTCTTAATGTTCGACAATTGGCTCTTGCCACCTGGTACAAAGCTCATCAGGCTCAGATTCAGAAGGGAACTCAGCCACACCTTAAAAGAGATTACCTGGGGACAGCCATAGTTACAGAGATCTTGGATATTACATGGCAGGTATTTATGCCATGATTCAGCTGTTAGGGATTATAGTGTAACCTGTGAATGTTTAGCAAAGGAGCCAATCATGATTTTCTTTGGAAGAGCTATTGGTTGAAAACTTCTGGCTGGAATTTCTAGTCATGCCATTAAAAAGGACAATGGTTTTGACCCCTAATGTGTAAATCAGGATAGAATAGTTGCTAGAGATGAGATGATGGCAAAATTGGTCTCAGATTATTGTACATCAAACAACATAAATGAAATGGAGAGAGACCAAAGAAATCACATAGGAGGCTAATTATTTGGATACTTCAGAAAATGGTGATTATGGATGGAGGGTTCCTTGTAGACAAAAAGGTGGAACAAATCTAAAGAGGTGTAATTATTGGAAAAGAGAGTCCTAGCACGTGGGAGGTGAGTCAGGGAAGGTGGGTCTATATACTTAACCATCAACCTTGTCTTCCAAATGAGGACCCTGGCCAAGGGGTACTGGGTCTCCTGACTTTGGAGGCTTTATCTACAACTCTCTCCTTCTTCCAGTATCAAGTGCTCCTGGTTCTGGTTGCCTCTGTATCCTTCTGTTCCTTTCCTACTCTTTCCCCCACCTGCAACCCAACCCACACAGATTTTAAAACCTGCTCTGGGGACAAGACCTGTTTCCAAGTAATTTTGTAAATATTTGATCTCTTTTAACATGTTAGATTATATTTGTCAGACTGTCAGAGTTTGAGAAGCTTCTCAGAACAAAAATATTATCTCTTCTATGTATCTTTGCTCTTTAAAGAGCAAGGGAGGTCTTTGTGTTTTAATTATGACCAATTCCCATTCTGGGGATTTCAGGCCCTTGAAAGCAAGAGGAGAATACAGAGCCTCTGCCAGTGCCTGAAAAACCTAAAGTCCATACAAAGGCATATTGTGTGGTATTTACCATCTGTTATGGACTGCATGCTTGTGTCCCCCCCCCCCAAAAAAAATTTATATGTTGAAGCTCTAATCCCCAGCGGGATGGTATTAGGAGGTGGGTCTTTTGGTAGGTAATTAGGTCAAAATGGGGGGAGCCCTCATGATGGGATTGGTATCCATATAAGAAGAGACAGGAGCTCTCTCTCACTCTTTCTCCCTCCCTCCCTCCCTCTCTCTACAGATGGCCATCTGTAAACCACAAAGAGTTCTCAGACAGCAGATCTGCTGGCACCTTGATCTTGGACTTGCTAACCTCCAGAACTGTGAGAAGTGTTTGTTTGAGCCATCCAGTCTATGGTAATTTATTAGAGCCGCCTAAGCAGACTAAGACAGTATCCCTAAGAGAAATGAGGGCTATGCTAATGTGGAGGAAACATGGCTTGTGCTGTTTCCTTAAGCAGTTAGAGAAAAGACTTTCAACATGACAAGGAAGGTATACTTGAAGAAGTTGGATTACCATCCACATGAAGAAAATATTCAGGAATTCTTTATAAGGCTGTATCTAACAATCTCTTCATGGGGGAGCATTTAAAGTAAAAAAATAAATAAATAAGAGAAAAAGGCACAACTACTCCCCTAAATATGAAGATTAACAATAAATTACCTATGTTAAAATTAGTCATAGAAAATTAGCATATTAATATCTTCATCTAAGTTAAGGCTGGTTCACTTAATTGACATTTACAGGTCTATTTATGGAAGGCAAGAGATGGCTTTAAGGGGGATCCAGCTACCTGGGATGATCTCCATGAGACTGGGCACCTTGGACAGAAGTACAGAAGACTCCTCTGAAACAACTGGAGCCAAAATTCCCAGCCTGGTGTCTCCTGCTTCATTTGGCCACAAGTTTGCCCTCTGCCCAGGACCACAGGCAGGAGACTGACGGAGAGCTGCCGGACGCCACCACTTAACGCCACCTCTCATGCATGTGTGTTGAGGTAAATGTGCTCCATGCCTGCTCACGACCTGAACAAGTCACTTCCTCCTCCTGTGTCTTCCTTCATTTCCTCATCCCTGAAAGAAATGGGCATGACAGAAGAGAGAGCAGGATGCCACGGAAGGGGACCAGAATTGTCAGTCATCATCTGGGTGTCCTAGAAAATTTACTCTGCCTCTCTGAGCTATATCTCAATGAATCTACACAGACCTTTCACTCAGTGCCATTGGTGTCTCTGTTTTCTTCAGAAAAATAGTAAGGCTCACAGATGGAAGGGAGGCCAAGCAAGATGAGGGACCCACAGTTGTCTGAATAATTCCATGCCTGGCTCTTAAACACTGAACCACTTGGTCTCTCCTAAAACTCTTCTATGATTCTATGTCTGTTATATCTACTTTGCAGAATTGGTGGGAGGATGAAATGAGGCAACACTATTGAGTTTTGTAAAGGAAAAACCCCTGTGCAAAGAGGAGGTGCAGCTGTGCTGTAGAAGATGCATTCCAGCTCTCCAGTGTGGGATGAATTTGCACATGTCCTGCAGGCTGGAAGTACTCAGCTCTAGGTAAGAGAAGTAAAGGGAAACAGATAGTCTGCTTACATTCTACTTCAAGTTTGAGAGACTTTCTACATGAGAAGAGTACAAAATTATGAATACCAAATTCCTAGGGCTCTTTCTCAGGTCTTGAAAGGGGTTTACTCTGAATCTGCGATTGGAAGCTGTGTGACCCAGGGTAACCACCTAACCTCTCTGAGACTCAAGTCTCTAGCTGGAAAATGAAGATAATTATATCTAACCTCAGAAATGAGTTTCCTTGAAGCTAAATGTTTGATCTCACTTGGAATTATGATGAGATGGTCTATATCATTTAAAGTGAAAATGAGGGGTGCCTGAATAGCTCAGTCAGTTAGGTGTCTGACTCTTGAGTTCTGCTCAGATCATGATCTCAGGGTCATGGGATGGAGCCCCATATTGTGTTCCATGCTGGGTGTGGATTCTGCTTGGGATTCTCTCTCTCTCCCTCTCCCTCTGCCACTCCCCACCATGCTCCTCTCTTTCTCTCTAAAAATAAATACATAAATAAATAAATAAATAAATAAATAAATAAATAAATAAATAAAATGATAGGAAATTGACAGTAGGAAATAGGTGAATAAATAATAAATGAGGGCCTAAGGGGGTATTAGCAATATGGAAACAATACTGAAATTAAGGATGGCTGAGAACAGATAACCTGAAGGACAATATGAACACCATACAACAGGAATCTAAGAGAAAGCTACTAAGAAATGGAACACCCTAGGGAAAGGGCAGTAGTTAACTCAAGAACATCCATAGTGCTCAAAGCAAAAGTTTCATATCAGCGTTTGAAATGACTCCTGACAAGAGCCACAAATTGAAGGGGAGACAAGATGCCCAGTTCCAGAGGAGGAGTCACTGTGAGCATTGTGCAGAGAACAGAGGAGGCTCCAATGCTAAAAAATGTAACTTGTGATTTAAAGAGAATAAATCAGATTTTTGGAACCCAAATCACCTTGGGAAACCTTAATGCTTATTCTAATCATCCTTCCATTGCTCAGATCTTCTTTTGTGGAGAAATCTTTAGATCCTAAGTAGGTTCTGTGGAATGCCTAAACTGCTGGCAAATCTTTCTTAGAGTGTCTAGATTTGTGATATAAAATAAAACGGGCTCTGTGGCGCAATGGATACCGCATTGGACTTCTAATTCATGAAATAAAATCATTTTGAGGGGGGCAGAGCAAGATGGTGGAGGAGTAGGAGACCTGGATTTCGTCTAGTCTCAGGAATTCAGCTGGATAGGGATCAAACCATTCTGAACATCTACAAACTCAACAGGAGATCAAAGAAAAGAATAGCAACAACTCTCTGAACAGAAAAGCGACCACTTTCTGGAAAGTAGGACGTGCGGAGAAGTGAATCTGAGGTGATATTCGGGAGGATAGATGGCGGGGGAGGGGGGCTCCATCGGCCACTTCTGGCAAGTGATAGAGCCGCGGAGCACAAAATCGGAACTTTTAGAAGTCTGCTCTGCTAAGGGACGTTGCTCCGGTGGCTAAGCAGGGGGTGGAACCCTCGCGGGAGAGTGTGGTCTCAGGGCCCTCGGGGTCACAGAAAGACCAGGGGTGCCTGAGTGCAGCAGAGCTCCCAGGTAACGGAGCAGGGAAGCCGGCTGCAGAGATGGAGCTGAGGCGCAGGCTCTCAGCTGGGGTTGCCATAAACCGTGATCTGCGGCACAGTCAGGCCACTGCTCCTCCAGCAGGGACCCAACAAGCGGCAGATCCGATGACACTCCCATTCCTCCCCCAGGAGGAACGGTGCGGGAGCTCACCGCAGGGATCTGCTGGGTTTAGAGACTCCACATGGGGTCGGATACCAGAGATAGAAACACTCGGTCACGGGCCGGGTGAGCACGGAGTGCGGCCGGAGACTGGGGTGACGGGAGTGACTGACTGCTTTTCTCTGGGGGCGCACTGAGGAGCGGGCCCCGAGTTCTCGGCTTCTCCGGGGCAGAGATTGGGAGGCTGCCATTTTCACTCTTGGCCTCCAAAGTTGTACAGAAAGCTTGCAGGGAACAAAAGCTCCCGAGAGCAAACTGGAACAGATTACTTAGCCACCACCGGGCAAGGGCGGGGCACTTCTGCCTCTGGCAAAGATGTTTGGGAACCACGGCAACAGGCCCCTCCCCCAGAAGATCAGCAGGAACAGCCAGCCGAGACCAAGTTTACTGATCAATGAGAATGGCAGAACTCCAGCGCTAGGGGAATAATGCACATAGAATCCATGGCTTTTTTACCATGATTCTTTAGTCTTTCGAAGTTAATTTTTTTTTTAACTGTCTTTAATTTTTTTTTTTGAATTTTTCTTTTTCCCTTTTTCAACCAACATCTTATCAATCCCTTTTTTAAAAAAACATTTTTATTTTTCATTTTTAGAGTCATATTCTATCCCTTCATATTAGTTACCCGTATTTTTGGCATATATATATATATATAAGTTGTTCTCTCTTTAAAATTTTGAGATAGTTTCTTCTAACAGATCAAAATATACCCTAAATCTCTAGTGTATGGTTTTTTCTACTCCCCTGCCTGATCACATTCTCTCCCTTTTTCTTTTTTTTTTTTTAAATCCTCTTCTTTCTTTTTTCAAACAACTTCTTATCAATTCCTTTTATAAAATTTTTTATAATTTTCATCTTTACAGTCATAGTCCATCCATTCATCATATCAACCCTTATTTTTGTACATATATAAGTTTTCCTTTCTTTAAATTTTGGGAGGCACTTTCTTCTAACAGACCAAAATACACCCAAAATCTAGTGTGTGGCACTGATCTATGTACTAGCCTGATCATATCTAATCATATTCTCTTTTTTTTTGTTTTGTTTTGTTCTGTCTTTGTTTTTATCTTTCTCTTTTTCTTTTTTCTTTTTTTTCTTTTCTTTTTTCTCTCTTTCCCTTTCTTTTCCCCCTGCTTCAGGTCTTTTCTGATTTGTTTAGAGTATATTTTCTGGGGATGTTGTTACCCTGTTAGCATTTTGTTCTCTCATTAATCTATTCTCCTCTGGACAAAATGACAAGATGGAAAAAATCACCTCAACAAAAAGAACAGAGGTAGTACAGACTTCCAGGGACCTACTCAATATGGATATTAGTACGATGTCAGATCTAGAGTTCAGAAACATCACATTAAAGATACTAGCTGGGCTTGAAGAAAGCATGGAAGTTATTAGAGAAACCCTTTCTGGAGAAGTAAAAGAACTAAAATCTAAGCAAGTTGAAATCAAAAAGGCTATTAATGAGGTGCAATAAAAAAATGGGGGCGCTAACTGCTAGGATAAATGAGGCAGAAGAGAGAATCAGTAATATAGAAGACAAAATGATGGAAAATAAAGAAGCTGAGAAAAAGAGAGATCAACAACTACTGGATCACGAGGGCAGAATTTGAGAGATAAGCGATACCATAAGATGAAACAACATTAGAATAATTGGGATCCCAGAAGAAGAAGAAAGAGAGAGGGCAGAAGGTATACTGGAGCAAATTATAGCAGAGAACTTCCCTAATTTGGGGATAGAAGCAGGCATCAAAATCCAGGAAGCACAGAGAACCCCTCTCAAAATCAATAAAAATAGGTGAACACCCCGACATCTAATAGTAAAACTTACAAGTCTCAGGGACAAAGAGAAAATCCTGAAAGCAGCTCAGAACAAGAGATATGTAACCTACAATGGTAGAAACATTAGATTGGCAACAGACCTATCCACAGAGACCTGGCAGGCCAGAAAGGACTGGCAAGATATATTCAGAGCACTAAATGAGAAAAATATGCAGCCAAGAATACTCTATCCAGCTAGGCTGTCATTGAAAATTGAAGGAGAGATAAAAAGCTTCCAGGACAAACAAAAACTAAAGGAATTTGCAAACACAAAACCAGCCCTACAAGAAATCTTGAAAGGGGTCCTCTAAGCAAAGAGGGAGCCTAAAAGCAACATAGACCAGAAAGGAACACAGACAATATATGGTAACAGTCACCTTACAGGCAATACAATGGCACTAAATTCCTATCTTTCAATAGTTATCCTGAATGTAAATGGGCTAAATGCCCCAATCAAAAGACACAGGCTATCAGACTGGATTAAAAAACAAGGCCCATCGATATGCTGTCTGCAAGAGACTCATTTTAGACCCAAAGACACCCCCAGATTGAAAGTGAGGGGGTGGAAAACCATTTACCATGCTAACGGATACCAAAAGAAAGCTGGGGTGGCAATCCTTCTATCAGACAAATTAGATTTTAAACCAAAGACTGTAATAAGAGATGAGGAAGGACACTATATCCTACTTAAAGGGTCTATCCAACAAGAAGATCTAACAATTGTAAATATCTATGCCCCTAACATGGGAGCAGCCAATTATATAAGGCAATTAATAACAAAAGCAAAGAAACACATCAACAACAATACAATAATGGTGGGGGACTTTAACACCCCCCTCACTGAAATGGACAGATCATCTAAGCAAAAGATCAACAAGGAAATGAAGACTTTAAATGACACACTGGACCAAATGGACTTCACAGACATATTCAGAACATTCCATCCCAAAGCAACGGAATACACATTCTTCTCTAGTGCCCATGGAACATTCTCCAGAATCGATCACATCCTAGGTCATAAATCAGGTCTCAACCGGTACCAAAAGATTGGGATCATTCCCTGCCTATTTTCAGACCACAATGCTTTGAAACTAGAACTCAATCACATGAGGAAAGTCGGAAAGAACGCAAATACATGGAGGCTAAAGAGCATCCTACTAAAGAATGAATGGGTCAACCAGGAAATTAAAGAAAAATTTAAAAAATTCATGGAAACCAATGAAAATGAAAACACAACTGTTCGAAATCTTTGGGATGCAGCAAAGGCAGTCCTAAGAGGAAAGTATATAGCAATACAAGCCTTTCTCAAGAAACAAGAAAGGTCTCAAGTACACAACCTAACCCTACACCTAAAGGAGCTGGAGAAAGAACAGCAAATAAAGCCTAAACCCAGCAGGAGAAGAGAAATCATAAAGATCAGAGCAGAAATCAGTGAAATAGAAACTAAAAGAACAGTAGAACAGATCAACGAAACTAGGAGCTGGTTCCTCGAAAGAATTAACAAGATATATAAACCCCTGGCCAGACTTATCAAAAAGAGAAGAGAAATGACCCAAATCAACAAAATCATGAATGAAAGAGGAGAGATCACAACCAACACCAAAGAAATACAAACAATTCTAAGAACATATTATGAGCAACTCTATGCCAGCAAATTCGATAACCTGGAAGAAATGGATGCATTCCTAGAGATGTATCAACTACCAAAACTGAAGCAGGAAGAAATAGAAAACGTGAACAGACCTATAACCACTAAGGAAATTGAAGCAGTCATCAAAAATCTCCCAAAAAACAAAAGCCCAGGGCCAGATGGCTTCCTAGGGGAATTCTACCAAACATTTAAAGAAGAATTAATACCTATACTTCTGAAACTGTTCCAAAAAATGGATATGGAAGGAAAACTTCCAAACTCATTTTATGAGGCCAGAATTACCTTGATCCCCAAACCAGACAGAGACCCTATCAAAAAGGAGAATTATAGACCAATATCCCTGATGAACATGGATGCAAAAATTCTCACCAAAATACTAGCCAATAGGATCCAACAGTACATTAAAAGGATTATTCACCATGACCAAGTGGGATTGATCCCTGGGCTACAAGGTTGGTTCAACATCCGCAAATCAATCAATGTGATACAATTCATTAACAAAAGAAAGAACAAGAATCATATGATCCTCTTAATAGATGCAGAAAAAGCATTTGACAAAGTACAGCATCCTTTCTTGATCAAAACTCTTCAAGAGTATAGGCATAGAGGGTACATACCTCAATATCATAAAAGTCATCTATGAAAAACCTACAGCGAATATCATTCTCAATGGGAAAAAATTGAGAGCTTTGATCTGGAACATGACAGGAATGTCCACTATCACGACTGCTATTCAACATAGTATTAGAAGTCCTAGCCACAGCAATCAGACAACAAAAAGAAATCAAAGGCATCCAAATCGGCAAAGAAGAAGTCAAACTCTCACTCTTTGCAGATGATATGATACTTTATGTGGAAAACCCAAAAGACTCCACCCCAAAACTGCTAGAACTCATACAGGAATTCAGTCAAGTGGCAGGATATAAAATCAATGCACAGAAATCAGTGGCATTCCTATACACCAACAACAAGACAGAAGAAAGAGAAATTAAGGAGTCGATCCCATTTACAATTGCACCCAAAACCATAAGATACCTAGGAATAAATCTAACCAAAGAGGCAAAGAATCTATACTCAGAAAACTATAAAATACTCATGAAAGAAATTGAGGAAGACACAAAAAAATGGAAAAACGTTCCGTGCTCATGGATTGGAAGAACAAATATTGTGAAGATGTCAATGCTACCTAGAGCAATCTACACACTCAATGCAATCCCCATCAAAATACCATCCACTTTTTTCAAAGAAATGGAACAAATAATCCTAAAATTTGTATGGAACCAGAAAAGACCCTGCATAGCCAGAGGAATGTTGAAAAAGAAAAGCAAAGCTGGCAGCATCACAATTCTGGACTTCCAGCTCTACTACAAAGCTGTCATCATCAAGACAGTATGGTACTGGCACAAAAACAGAGACCTCAATCAATGGAACAGAATAGAGAGCCCAGAAATAGACCCTCAACTCTATGGTCAACTAATCTTCGACAAAGCAGGAAAGAATGTCCAATGGAAAAAAGACAATCTCTTCAACAAATGGTGTTGGGAAAATTGGATAGCCACATGCAGAAGAATGAAACTGGACCATTTCCTTACACCACACACAAAAATAGACTCAAAATGGTGGAAAGACCTCAATGTGAGACAGGAGTCCATCAACATCCTAAAGGAGAACACAGGCAGCAACCTCCTCAACCTCAGCCGCAGCAACTTCTTTCTAGAAACATTGCCAAAGGCAAGGGAAGCAAGGGCAAAAATGAACTATTGGGACTTCATCAAGATAAAAAGCTTTTGCAAAGCAAAGGAAACAGTCAACAAAACCAAAAGACAACCGACAGAATGGGAGAAGATATTTGCAAATGACATATCAGATAAAGGGCTAGTATCCAAAATCTATAAAGAACTTATCAAACTCAACACCCAAAGAACAAAGAATCCAATCAAGAAATGGGCAGAAGACATGAACAGACATTTTTCCAAAGAAGACATCCAAATGGCCAACAGACACACGAAAAAGTGCTCAATATCGCTCAGCATCAGGGAAATCCAAATCAAAACCTCAGTGAGATACCACCTCACACCAGTCAGAATGGCTAAAATTAACAAGTCAGGAAATGACAGATGTTGGCGGGGATGCGGAGAAAGGGGAACCCTCCTACACTGTTGGTGGGAATGCAAGCTGGTGCAGCCACTCTGGAAAACAGTATGGAGGTTCCTCAAACAGTTGAAAATAGAACTACCCTACGATCCAGCAATTGCACTGCTGGGTATTTACCTCAAAGATACAAATGTAGGGATCCGAAGGGGTACGTGCACTCCGATGTTTATAGCAGCAATGTCCACAATAGCCAAACTGTGGAAAGAGCCAAGATGTCCATCGACAGATGAATGGATAAAGAAGAAGTGGTATATATACACAATGGAATATTATGCAGCTATCAAAAGGAATGAGATCTTGCCATTTGCACTCTTGTGGATGGAACTGGAGGGTATTATGCTGAGCGAAATAAGTCAAAAAGAGAAAGACATGTATCATATGACCTCACTGATATGAGGAATTCTTAATTTCAGGAAACAAACTTAGGGTTGCTGGAGTGGGGGGTGGGGTGGGAGGGATGGGGTGACTGGGTGATAGACACTGGGGAGGGTATGTGCTCTGGTAAGCGCTGTGAATTGTGCAAGACTGTTGAATCTCAGATCTGTACCTCTGAAACAATGCAATATATGTTAAGGAAAAAAAAAAGAAGATAGCAGGAGGGGAAGAATGAAGGGGGAAATCGGAGGGGGAGACGAACCATGAGAGACGATGGACTCTGAAAAACAAACTGAAGGTTCTAGAAGGGAGGGGGGTGGGAGGATGGGTTAGCCTGGTGATGGGTATTAAAGAGGGCATGTTCTGCATGGAGCACTGGGTGTTATGCACAAACAATGAATCATGGAACACTACATCTAAAACTAATGATGTAAGGTATGGTGATTAACATTACAATAAAATTTTTAAAAAATCATTTTGAGCAGTCTAGTGAAAAAGTAGGGGAATAATCTGGGTGATAATATTTTTGGCAAAAAAACATGAGAAATAAGTATCAAGTAATAAGACAGATTTTATGTTTGTGGTTAATATCCCAGTGTCAATGATATTTTCCAAAGAAGAACAGAGGTAAACTGTTAAAATACATTCACCAACTCCTAAAGTAGCTATCTTCAACCAGAAGAATTCCTGGTGTGTTTCCTGAAAACAGGAAAGAACATTTAATGAGCTCGAAAGCTCTTCTATTACTCAATGTCTACTACCTACTCACAAGGTTGTCAGAACGCATGGAATGCACTTAGCACTGTACCTGGAATATAGTAAGGGCTTCATAAATGCTAGCTAATATACTGTTGGTGTTCAGAGCCTTCCATTTCCAAGTCACCCTGCTGGGAGCACCTAAAAATTACCTTATCTAATGCACATAAGAGTTAGAGATTATAATCTTCATATTTCAAGTTGAAATCCTAAATCTCATTAATGGAAGTAGCGGGAGTGAATAAGTGGCGAGCGGGAGGATTCCGGCCTGGGTTATTGTGGCTCCGTGCTCAGCACTCCTTCTGTTTTGCATTACACGCAGCATTGCTTCAGGTAACTCTGCAGATGTAGGTAGGTGAGATGTTACTCTCCCACTTAATAGGTGAGGAATTTGATGAGATTCCCCTCACCTAGTAAATTTGGGAGCCTAAACTTGAACCCGCATTGATGGCCTTCCATTCCAGAATTCTTTCTAAACTGGTGTATACACTTTCTCTCACACCAAGTGAACAGACAAGGTTCATTTGTAGATTTCCACTCTGAAAATCATAATTTGCAACCCTCACTGATTTCCTGAAACATGGCCCCGAAGCATCATGCAGTAACATAAGATGCATGGAGATATTATTCACTAGGACATCTCTGTGATGAGCAGGGAAGGATTTGGCAAAAATTACTTATCATAGGGATCTGTTGTAAAACGTTTGTGGAAAACGGTCGAACTTCTTTATAGAAACGATCTGCCAATATCATCTGCTTGCTTTTGCTACAACTTCCCCCATTTCAAATTTCTATGTTTCTGTGTGAATCTGGAGTCTTGTCAGTGCAGTAGGAAATGATCGTTGCTGGGTGAAATGCATGAAATTTTCAACACATGAAGCAGTCTTTGACGGAGCCACTTTTGGTCTGTTGTGAGTCACCTCACCAGTCTCTATGACGGCACTTAGACAGATTTATCTGGGTGTCAACGACTAGTCATTTATAACCTATGGATTATGCCATCACATGGGTTCCAAACCATGGCATGTTGTTCTTCCATTATTATGGTGGTGCAAATTTTTAAACTGCTGTTCATTTTTTAAATTCTCATAGAATGGTTCTAGTGTGTAGATGCTTCTGCTGTTTACACTATTGGGCAAATGGTCTTTTACTCTATTTTCTTTTGGAGACTAGTGTGTTATTTGGTAAAAATAGCCCTTATGACACCTTGGGCTCCCTGGTGACTGGTGTGCTAAAGGATTAACAATGACCTAGACCTTTGAGCATTTTTGTGCTTCGTAAAGCCAACCATGTTTATGCTGTGGGACTGTGCCACGTGGAAGTTCTCCATTAAATGCTGGGCTTCATTTGTACTGTATGCTCGTGCGACACCATTACTCTTCTGACCGTATCTACTCTCCTGCTTACCTGGAAGGTGCTATGGCTTTGGACTGGTTAACAGTAATTTCTGTAGTTACGAATTAAGACAAATCTGGACTCTGTTTTTTTAGTTGGTTAATGTTTAAAACAACTGGACTTAGATATTTGGGTTGAAGAAAGAGGTCTGTTTGGTTAGTCAGTGTTTGGGGCAAGTGCATTCATTAGTAAGCACATACTTACATTAGTTTCAGTAAAAACACATTTGTTTGTACAAACACGGAACAGAGTAGGAAAATGTTTACAGCATCCCCATTTGCCAACTCAGAAAGGACTTACCCGGCAGACAAATAGATGAATCAACCTCCTCCCACCCTCCCCCTGTATATTAGCATGGAAAGTAGCTGCAGCTCTTTGGGGTGATTTGTAAACATTGAATTTGCCTTTTACAAGGAGCTCTGGCTGTCCCAAATTGGAGGTTTGTCCTCCAGCATCCTTGACAGGTGCTTCTCTAGCTCTTCGTGAACAAGTTCAAAGACAGGATCCTTTCCTCCTTAGAGAAAGAGTATTGCTTTTCTAAACAATTCTGCTAGAATGTTCTTTTTACACTGATGCAAAGTCTGGATCCTTATAGCCTCTTACTATCTGTTCTCATTCCATCATCTGGAGCCAAGCAAAACAAAGCTTTTTCCTTCTCCAGACAATAGTGCTTCAAACATTTGAAGGAAGCTCTGTCATCCACCCTTTGTTTTTTGTCTCCGGTAAACATTTAGTTCTTTAAGCAATTCTTCTAAGATATGGCTTCTAGTTCTTGCACAATCCGGGTGCTCTGCCCTGCCCTTGGGTTTGGCCTGGTCCAGAGACAAAGGCATCCCTTCACCTTGAACTTCTTCTGATAGATTGTAAATACCTAGCCACCAAAGAAAGTCAGAAAGTAATTGTTTTTGAGCATAATATTATCACTAGAAGGTCATGGAAATGTATCTGATCTTCGGATTAATCAGTAGTTGGATAGAGATGTGTGTTCCGAAATCTTACATGATTCAGTTGCTATCACTTCTCCTTCTGCAAAGGTAGTGTGGATAGGCTCAGCTGGCATTACCCGGGGTGGAGGTGAAGTGAAGTGAGGTGATGGAGCAGCTGGAAAGGCCATTCCTTCAGGGGGATGGAGGCGAGGAGACAGTCACAGAAGGCTTCCAGGTGACCTTGATACAC
The DNA here is from genome assembly GCF_011800145.1 of Mirounga leonina. Lineage (NCBI taxonomy): Eukaryota > Metazoa > Chordata > Mammalia > Carnivora > Phocidae > Mirounga > Mirounga leonina. Next base: position 1,615,907 of record NW_023270422.1, on the reverse strand, counting down.
ACAAGTCCCTTCACAAGTCCCTTTCAAGGATTGAGAACTCCTGACACAAAGATTGTTCTGCCCTTGGAGGAAAGATAACTGATTTGTCCCTTGTGGGTTCCGTGGAGGAATCCTTCTCACCTCCAGAGTGAACCTACTTATACCCACTGAACTGCTTTCTCAGAATCTTTAGGAAAGAACCAAAAAAGTTGTCTATGAATTTGGAAGCTGATTCTGGACTCTGATGTCCACACACAAACGGTTAAGAATGTTGTATCCCATGGGAACACCAAGCGCCCAACTGCTTATGTTCCCACTCAGCACGACCCGTGTGTGTTCCCTCCCAGGACCCCCTGACAATCTCTCCCTTGATGTTTTAAGGGGGCCTAAATGATATCCAGACTCACGGGCAGAAGGGATTACAGTTGGAGATCATTTTGAAGTTTAATGTCTTGGAACATTTTTCTTTCAAATTTGTTATTTTAAGCACACATTGTGATTTAATGACTCTTTTTGGGAGTTCAGTTTGTGGTTGAGGTCCGAGCACTGAGGAATGCATGTTTAATTTTTTCATCATATGATGAGCATTTCATCTTAGACTAAATAGATGCACATTTTAGAAATCCCACAGAATCGCTGAAACACTGATGTTTATATAAATGCTTGCATGTTTGAGTGAATTTACTAAAAGAAACACTCAGAGCTGGTTCCAAAGGCTTTGTGGAACTTTGCTAAGTCCTTAATTCTCCATCTGTACCAATCCCTCCCTCATTTATGTCCCCACAGAGGACTTTATGCACATATGTAGCACCAAACCTACTGAAGGACCCTGGGTCTCCCCCACGGATTCTGGCCCTTGTGACGATGAAGAGCATGTCTTGTGCATCTGGACCCAGCACCTCGCACAAGAGCATGCTGGACTGACGCTGCACTCTGGCTGAGTTTGGATCTAGGGGTGGAGTTTATAATCTTCTCAAAGAAGCGTTGAAGGGAACTGGATGGATACATGGATGGAAACTGAGACAGAGAGACATTTACAGGAGGACCTGGGACAATCAAAAAAGCCTCCGTCTTCCCCAGGAGAAAAAAGTAAATGGACGCCCTTTTCAGTTTCCTTATGATCTTAACCAAGGTGACAGGCTATGGTTTCATTTGGGTAAGCATCTTTCAACACCAGAAAGGTGGAGAACTATTGGCCACATTGGAAAAGATTGTCTAGAAACTTCTCTTTTGTTGGCTGGGCTCAGTAGGCTGCATTTCTAGGAAACAAATCCACACCTTTTTCTGTCTCTGGATCAACAGTGCAGAACAGGCCAACCATGTTCAGGAAAAGTGTGCTTAATTTTAATGAACAAAAAAAGTGAATCACTGAATGCTCAGAGTGGGATAGAATAGTTCCAGGGGACCTCTTAGCCACGCGAATAAGAAAAATTATTTAACAATATGCACATGATTTCCCGGTCATGCGCACGGAACTCCTAGACCCAATTACAGCTATTCCCACTACTGGACATGAATATGCAAAAAAGCGGCAGTACTACCCAAATAGATGCAGGACGTATACAGAGAAAAAGACATTGCCGATAAACAAATTTTAGCTTGAACACTGGTTCAGCCACACAAAGAGATCGTGGGTGAATTCAATGTCTGGAGAGTTTTCTAAGTTCAGTGAATTCTATGGCAATTGGAGAACAAATGTATTTTTTGGCAGAATTCTGAAATGGGAAGAGGTGGGAAAAGAGGGTCACTCCCAGGCCCACCAGCTGGCAAAGAAGCTCAAGCCATTTTAATGGTAGCAAGCAGAGCGCTGTCAGGGTTTCCGAGGGATTTTAACAGTCGTGTGGTCAGAGTTCCCTGAGTAAATAGCTCCCATTTCCACTCTGGCTGCCAGCTGGCCAAGTGGGGGACCACCTAGGTTGCATACCCCCCAAGGAAATGGGGAGGCAGGTTCTCTTCTTCTACAGTTTGCCTGCCCACCGCTGTCCCTAGCTGCCTGACATTACACCATTAGAGTGACATGCCCTAACCCACACTTGGCTCCCAGTTAAAATTCAAATCCTACTCTCAAAGACAGTATTTTAAATTTTGTTACTCCTTTCAAACTGATTTCTGCTTATGGATGGGCTTTAGCACCTGTTCTGAAAAGAGGGATTGGAGGTGTGGGGGTGGGTGGAGAAGAGGGGAGAAGAGCAGAGCAGAAATGCCCTGGTTAAGGAGCACTCAGGGGTGGTGGTCGCGCATCAGCCTTCCTTTGGTGCAGCTACTTCCCATGTGACTCTGCAGCTTGTGCCATGGAGAGCTAGAGTATATTTGTAACCCCTGGACTCTGAGCTTGGCCTTCTGTCTTGTCTTGGCCACTGGGACAGATGAAAGGCTTGGAAGTCACTTGGGAGATTGGGCTTGCTTACTTTTGCACCTTTGCATTGTCCTGAGAACAAGCCCAAGTTAGCCTATGGGAAGCTCAGAGACCTACGGATCAAAGCTGCAGGGCGCTAGCAAGCCAAGCAGGCATTACCCTCGGGCAGCCAAAAGCCAGCCCAGTCCCAGAAATGTGAGGGAACCACCCGGATCACTTGAATGCCTGAGGCTCGGGGACTAAATAAATGTATATTGTTGTGTGCCACTCATGGTCTGGGGTTTTTTGTTGGGTGGTGTTATTGTGATCATGGAGAGCTGATACATCGGAGAAGAAAGGGCCCAAGATAGAGAAGGTTGAGAAGTACCAAGGCCAAGTTTCCCTGCCTCACAGTTATAAACATGAGGGCCTGCCTCCGCCTTTGGGCGGCCAGAAGACAGCAGAACGTAAACATGATCATAACACCGCAGTCGGCCTGCCCTTCACCGCGGGGGGAGACTGGCTTGTCCTCCCCCAATATGGGGATGTGACATCATGTCTTCATTGGAGGAGGTGGAGGGAGGGACCCAGATTCATCTTGTGGCTACTGTGTGTTAGTGACTGTGTTACAGTTTCATCCAATCCTTCCACGGTCCTGTGAGTTGGGAATCGTCTTCCCCACTCTACAGATGGGAAGACTGAGACCCGGAGAGATCAAGTAACTTAACCATGTTAAGCATCGGGGGATGGCAGACCTGTGGGCAGCTGATAACAAGGTTAGGCTTTGCAGGCCTAGGGCAGCTTCTGTTACAACCCAGCTCTGCTGGTGTAACGTGAAATCGACCGGAAGACAACACCCCAAAGAATGAGCGTGCACCAACACACATGTAGTTATGAACGTGAAACTGAATTTCATGTAATTTTCACATTTCACAAACAATATTCTTTTTTTTTTCCAACCATGGTAAAAAATACTCTTAGCTCATAAGCTGTACAAACAGGGCAGTGGGCCAGAGCTTGCCAACTCCTGGTATGAACGTCAGGGCTTAGATTCAAACCTATAAAATTCTGCAAATGGTCGGGAAGCCAAAAAGTCTTTGTGGAGGAGTGTGGATGTTTCTTAGGTCCTGTTGCTTTTATTACTGCCGCTGAATACCTCCCTATATAAAAACAGATAAACATCAAGCAAATGTCCAACTCACTTTGGAATGTGTTAGACAAGTATGCCCAACTCCTGACCCTTGATTTGCAGTTCACTTGGGATCAAGTAGATTGACTCCCGAGTGTGCACTGCATGGGTATGCATGTTCTTGTGCACATGTGTGTGCGGTGCACGTGCGTGTGTGCATTCCTGCGTGCATGTATGTGTGTGTGAGTGGGTGCTGAAGACAGACTTTAGTGAGGTGATGGCAGACGATGAAAGATAACATATACATATAAGGTAGGTACACAGTGCTATTATTACCTCCATGCAGCAGAGGGGGAAACTGAGGTTCAGAGAGGATAAGCAACTTTTTCAAATTTATTCCATAAGGGGAGGCAAAACTCAAATGCCATGATGCCTAGCTGCAGGGCCAGCACCTTCACTACCAACTTGCACCCCTCACTCTCCTGGGAAGAGACAGTCCCCTCTGGTCCTGGCTGTCCTGTGAAGCCCTAGCCCGCCACCAGCTCCCTCTGACTCGCACCCTACTGGAGGCAATCCCACCAGAACAAACAGGAAGATAAGTAGTCAGGACAAGATTAGAAGGACCAGGATGGACTGTGTCCAATCACGAGTGGAAAGTCCTTATAGAAGACAGTCCCTCCCGCAGGCCTCTGTGCCTTGTTTATGAAGGTCTGATGTGTGCCGGGGTCTCACGTCATCCCCCGATAATATGACTGCGTCAGAGAAGCAGATCCAAAGCAATTGTGGCACGTGCTGTCACGCCCCATTGCCGGACTTTCACCCACAAGACTAGCCAGGTGCCCTTCCTGACCCTGGACGACATGCCCCCTGCGGCCTTCCCATCAGAACACAGGCGTCTCCCGCCCAGCTTGTCCAAAGGGTTCTCCACCTGGAGAGAGTGCTCGTCTCTTCCAGGCCACTCCCGCCCTGCCCGTCCCTACGCCACCAGGGCCTGGAGCAGCAGCCTCGAGGACTGTCTTCCCCTCGGCTCGTGACTTCCCATTAATAAGGCATAAAGCCTACACGGAATTGTTCATTTTCTAGATTCTTCTCTCCCATGTGACACAGTGCAATTAGGCACCGGCATGTGTTACAAGTCGGATTCTGAAAGCCCGGTCTCCATTTCCCCGTTTGTCGGCCTTATGAATTTAGACAAGGCATTTCAATTTCTGAGATGTGGTTCCCTTCTCTCTAGCACAAGTGCTTGTAATCATATTTGTGCAAGCATTTTAAAAACTCTAAAGGCCCACATGTAGATAAGCAAAAATTACATTCTACCCACCAAGGGTTAGCAGCTCCAATTACAACAGTGCTCACCAGTCGGGGAGGCATTTATCAGACGGCGTCTGATTGCAGTACAGTCACAAAGCTCACTGGGCTGGCCCTCCAGTTCCGGCGTAGGGCAGTCCACCAGCCCAGCAGCATCCCTGCGAGGGGCCCAGTGTCCCCTGCAGGCACTCTGCCGTTCCCATCACTTCATTACCCAAATGCTTTCAGTGCTGATACGTGCAACTTTTTAAAATCTGCACCACCACCTTTTACAAGCAGATTCTACAGCATTACTGACTCTTCCTGACCTACTGAAAGCAAAAAGCAGAGACAGTTTTAAAGTATAATATGCAATCAGCATATGCGATGGAAGAAGTCTTGTGTTTTTCCTCTTTGTCTTTCAAAAATGTTTGATTAGTCATAAACAAGTATGATTTCATCTCAATAAATAAAGTAATAATGAAATGCATTTTTATCTTTTCTATTGGATCTCTTTTCAGGTTGTGGCAGCCACACTGTTTACCCAGGCAGTTTACTGCTACCCACCGTCTGTAGCGTAGTGCTAGCCATATGAAAAGGAAGCATGACAGTGCCATGAAACAGCTCTCAACATGCTGGTCAAGGTGTCAGGATTGGGCAGGTGGGATGGGGCCAGATAAGGAAAGATCTTACCCTCAGAAATGACCTTAAAATTCATGGAGAGTTATTGGAAGGTTTAATGTGCTGGGTTAATGTGGATTTACTTGAGTCTTAGAAAGATTAGTTGGGCAGTGGAGTGGTGACGGTTTGAGAGGAACGATCAAGTCAGGGAGATCAGTTAGAAAACGACTTGAATCACCCAGCAGAAGAAAGACGACCATTTAAACCAAGACAGTGGAGCTGGAGCAGAGGAAGTCGATTTTATGGCCACTTAGGGAAAAAGAGTTGATGGCGCTTGCGGATCAGTTGGATGATGAGGGCAAAGGAGAGAGAAAAACTCCCAGGTCGGGCTGATGTCAATGGGAGAACTCAGTGATGGTATCTGTAAGAGGGAAAATGAATGGGAAGTCATTTGTGGGGGAAGAAGGGGTGTTCAGTTTCTGACGTGTTTGGTTTGAAGTGTTTTGGAGACATCCAGGAACCGGCGTCCAGTAAGCACTGGGTAAAGCATGTCAAGGCCAGAGAGAGTAACCAGGTTTCAGGTGGTGGTGGAAGCCTTGGAGTTGAATGAAATCACTGGGGAGATCGGAGGGTGTGAGGAAAGAAGGCTGCAGATGAGGCCATAATGAATTCTAACATTCGTGATGTGGACACAGGAAGGGGAGCCCGTGAAGGGCGCTGGGGAGCTGCGAGCAGGGAGGGACAGGACTCAAGACCAGAGCTGGGAAGGAGTCAAGGGAAGTCAGAATGTCAAATTAAGGATGTCCAAGTCTTGGAAATGGTGTTAAAAAGTAAGGACCCAAAAGTGTCTATTGGAATTTGCCATCCAGAAGGCAACACAAACTTTGTGACAGCAGTTTCACATGAGAAGAAATTACCTTTATGTTCTTGTTCACTCGGAGATTGTGTGAGTCTGTGGTGGCTAGTGGCTGATTCATAAGGCCCATGTTTGAAAGAAGCTTTAAGATTGGAGCTCTAGATATTTCCGTCTCTAAAAATTCCTAATAACCATCTTCCTTTTCTAGCCAAGTTATGTTTCAGTTTAACATTATTGAGAATTCAGTTCTTTTTTACTTTCTGCCAAATTGAAGGGTGGTTAAAATCAGGGTAGCATTATGTGAATGAACCTAGGGTCGATCGTATCTAGGAACCAGGCTCAGCTCCAAACGACTGCTCATGTTGGCTGAATCTCCATGCCAATTCCGATTTTCCACTCAGAGAAACAGCAGTGAACTGGCTTTCCTCTTTACTATGTGGTCCAGCGCCCATCCCCTTGAGCAGTGCAATAGTTTTCCCACTGCTGAATTAAATGGCCCGATGTCCCGGTATTTGTGGGTGGGGAGGCAGGAAATAATAAGCAGTGATTGCATTTGTTTCTGCAAGTTACAGAAAATGTGCTGGGTCCTTCCTTGGAGTCTTGTATCAAGAGGTTGGGACCCAGCTGTGGCATGTGAAGGAGCTCCTGTCTAACTGCCATTGGCAATCTGTGCAAAGTACAGCCCGAGCAAAATCCTCAAAATGTTTATTTACGTGCCAGGATGGCGAACCGCATGAGGTCAGCATTGAATCAATACATGCTCCTTCATTAAAGGACTCAAAATGGTCTCTGCAGAGTGAATGTAGATTAGCGAAGGTGTTGAACTTACCATGCACGGCCGGTAGGTAAAGAACTATCTCAGCACGGTGGAGACAAGTTCCATAAGCTGGAATAAGTTACATGTTACGGTGACATTTTTTTTTAAAAGGTTATTTATTTATTTGACAGAGAGAGAGAGAGCACAAGCAGGGGAAGCTGCAGAGGGAGAGGGAGAAGCAGACTCCCCCACTGAGCAGGGAACCTGATGCAGGACTCGATCCCAGGACCCCGGGACCATGACCCGAGCCGAAGGCAGACGCTCAACGACTGAACCATCCAGGCGCCCCAACCTGCAGGATTTTAACAGTTTAAGAAAAATATGTCAGTGGGCTTTATCTTTTGCCTCCTTATCTTAGCAAACATTTTGCTAAGCTTGTGGTTTTTCAACTGGAGTTGTAAAGATTTTGTGGCTGTCTGGGCAGGGCGTGGTGCAGCTCCTGACGAGGCGCCCCAGGGCTGCTAGAGGGCAAGTCCCACTCCCCACGATGACAGGCCTCTGTCCCAGCAAGGGGACATGAACACTGGGATCACTTTTTCTTCCTAAAGGGCCAACAGAAATGAGGAACAGAGCTCTGTAGAAAGAACAGGCTTTATCCCAGGAGCTCGCCCAGACACAGAAGGGCACAGACCTGGAAGCAGGGCTGCTCCCACATCATGCTCTGGGAGGCCCAGGAGGCGAACCCCGAACCCCGAGGCTGTGGGTGCTTGTTTCAGGAAACGCTAGGGCACAATGCACTGAGACGCAGGGGCACGGACTTGAGATGTGAAGGCAAGGAGTGACAAAATTAAACCCATGAGCAGGCGGGGAGCCCACATCAAAAGGATCCTGTGAGGTTTCTGGAATAGCTGATGCCTCACTTCCCATCAAATTTGGATTAGCCATGGCAAGAGAGGAAAGAGAACAAATAAAGGAAATCCACAGATAATCCCCAAACCTCCATTTGAGCTAATAGTTTAAATTCCTTCGATGCCAAGTCAAGCCGTTTTTTGTTTACCAGAGTTGATAATGAGGGACAAAATAAACCAATCTCACTTTAACCTCCTTCCTGTGCATGTGGATGGAAACAGGGTTTGGCCTGAGGTAATCCTTACTGTGGGTGAATCTGCACGAGCCCCACCCTGGAGTGGGGTGGGGGTGTGGAAAGAGGACTGCCTGCCCCCATCCCCAGTGGCATGGCCTGAGGAGGAGCTGTTGGAAGCCAGCCCCGCTGGGGGGAAGGTATGGAGTGCAGCCAGCAGGGAGTGAGAGACAGCGTGCGGGGTGCTCTGGTCGTCCTAGCGGGCGTCGGGGGTGGATAGTGCGAGATGAGACCTACTAACACAGCCCAACCCAGTCCAGAGCCGCTCAGCATGGCATCAGGGAAAGGCAAAGAAGGGCGAAGAAGCTGAAAACATGAACGGTCAGCGAGCGGCATGGTGTTGAGGCAGAGATCTCTCTCCTGCTCTTCCTGTCTTGGACACCCACTAGATTAAAACCACAGTATTGGCCATGACAAAAACAGCCCCCAACTAGAAGTCTCCTCAGCTTGTCACTGCATTTTCAATGAGTCTGGAACCATAGCCCCAACACCAATGCTCGGTAGTGAATGGCTTTCTTCACATTTCCAGACATGGAGCCTCTCAGGGCCCGGTCCCAAGACGTCCTTTCCCTGGTGAACCCCCTTCTGAGATAACTTCACCTGCTTTTTCTGACCTTCTCAGGTCATTTTGCCTGGGGGCACTTCCCCAAAGAGTAGAAGCAGCTCCAGGTCTGTAGATCTGGGTGGCAGCCAAGCTGTGTCACTAAGGAGCTCGGTAAGTGGGGCTCTGTTTCTTTTGCCTCATCTGTAAAATGGGAGTAAAATTAGTTATCTCTCTTCATCTCACAGCTGACGCAGACTAGAGCAACTTATCCTTTCTATTTAATAAACAAACTCTGAGAATACATCTCAAGGAATTTCTTTCCTTCTCTCTCTCTCTCTCCCTTCTTCCTTCCTTCCTTCTCTCCCTCCTTCCTTCCCTCCCTCCCTGTTTCCTATCCATTTTTGCTTTTCTTTTTCTGTTCTTCTTTTTGGAAGTAGCTCTGGAAGAAACTTCCAGCATTCCCCTATTGATATTCTGGTGCTTTTCAACTCTTTTCCATTTGGTAATAATTTTATAAATGTGTTCTGGGAAAAATTTTAAAAGATGTAAGTACAATAAAACAGTGATAGGAAAGCCTTTTAGACACTAATACTCAACCAATATAAGCCAGTGAGTTGTTACCACAGAACTAGAATCTTCTGGGGGCACAGGAGGAACAAAGGTCCGACTGGGCCTCAAATTCCATGTAGTTTCAACAGGACTCATTTTCATACGAATTCCTCCTAGAAAGTAGATCTCCTGAACAGCCCTGGAAGGACATTTATAACCACCTCAAGTTCTTTTCCCTTTGATATCTGAAATGACTTAGACTAAAAAGGAGCCTCAGTGGGCCTCTCGTCAGCTGTCAATAATTTTAGGCTCTTAAGTCAGGATTGCCCCTGTCTTTCTTCTGAAAAGAGAAAAATCCAGCCTCAAGTTAACTGCTAAGCCCTTAAAGAGTTCCTAGTTCAAGAAGTCAACTCGCCTGCTCTGTCAGCCTCCCTCTGAGGACAGAAAATGAGCCCAGCCCTTCCCCAGTCCCTTTTGATGACCCTCCCCATCTTCCGCTGCCCCTCACGTCAGTCCAAGAGCCCATGGAGGAGGCAGAAGGAGGAAGAAGACAGCACTGCATACTCCCCGAAGCTGCTGAGGGGGACAACGCGTTCCTCACTGGAGAAAGGGGCTTTTGGTGGTGTCCTAGGCAGCACCCCTCCTCTATCTTCCGAGTACTCCATTAGGGTTGAGGCACCTCCTCCAGTTGGTCTCTAACCTTCACAGTAACCCCCTCTCAGAGCCCCGTGCTCCAGGGCCATAAGTGCTAATGGCCTGTGGCCTGGAATCACCATGCCCTCGTGCTTCCTCCTAAGGGAGAAGGCAGATGACCCTGCCCAGCATCAGGGCTTCCTGAGTGAGCACTGCTGTCCCCGAGAATCCAAGGCATGCAGCACTTCAAACAACATCTGCACATAAAAGTTGTTGGAAATAACACATCCACCAAGAGAGTTCAGGCAGCTATTCAGGGAAAACAAAACAGGGTCTGCCTGTCCCATTTTGCTTTGTTTTGTATTGTTCTCCTCCGCTCCCTCTTCTTCCACCCCTGCCTTCTCTCCCCCATCTTGCCATCTCTTTCTTGTGTTAGGACATTAGGTGCAGCACATTAAAATGTAGCTGTTATGATGATTGTTACTCTGTTGTTTTGGAGAAACAACAGTGATGAGTTCCAGCCTGAGGGCCTCGCCGGCGTCACTGTTCTTACCTGGCAGTGGGAGACTAGTGCAAGCCATCCCACCAACAGGGCACAAGGCCGAGAGCCCCCACTCCCGGAGAGGGGGTCTCCCGGTTTGCAAACAGATCTTTGTTGTGATCTTCAAGGTATTTGCCTGGCCTTGGCAGTTTGGTGTCCCCCGAACTTTTTATAAAACATGAGACTCCTTCCACATCAGGCATTTGAAATCCAACCACTTTTGCAGACCATCTGTTATTTAGTAATGTGCAAATTACCAAAAAATAATTCCAGATTCTTTTTTGCAAACCCAGCTATAAACAAATGCTCCACATGCCGAAATGGAAGTCATTTTCTCTTTGAAAACTCATTAAACGGTGCACAATGGGAAGAAGTTGAGGGAGAAGCTCCCTAGCAGATTCCAGGGAGCGATACTACTGCACACAGATAATAACATGGAGCCAAACACTGACAAGTCTTCAGGAATCTTCTGCCTCCTTCATATGGACTCTCTTCCTGCTGCACATTTGCTCCAGTGTGTTACCATCTGGTGCGTATGTATGCCTGTAAAACCCCTTAGGGCCGATCTGTGTGCGATTTTCCCAGTTTAAACATGGGCAAATGATGATTTCTCGCCTGCAAAACAATAAGATATCACAAATAAAAATTACATTTGACTTATTTATTCCTAACAGGTTGTCGGGAAACCAAGTTTCCTCAGTGCTTCACAAACCGAGCCACTACCATTTCTAGAACACTCTGATTGACGTCCCTGCTAAATGGTTCTCAGGGGAGGGTTTATGGGAAGTAGGAGAAAAGTGGTGAGGAGGGAAGTCTAAACTGAGTGGATTGCAACTCTCACCAAAGTTAATTGTTTATTCTATTGGAGCAAAATCAAATTTCCAGGGGCAGCATTCAGGCCGAATTGGGATGTGGGGCCAGTTCTCTGGGACTGACTCTCTGTTCCTTTCTGAGGGGTGTCTCTTGGAGCACGAATTCTCTTATACAAGTGAGGTCAATGAGTCTAAAAACAAATAGTTAATTTTACCTTATTTTCAGTAAGGACTTTTTTTTTTCTTTGAAGAGACTCATTCTAGAGCCCAGGCAAATATGAACTCATTGAAAGTTAGAGAGTTTTGTCTTCTAGTAACGAATAGAAGTTTGGCTAGATGAACATGCCTCCAGATTGCATTTATAAAAATCTGCACAAAATGCCCCCACACACAAAAGTGTCACAACTAGAATCCACTGGAGAGTTACCAAAAGCAAGCAGAAACTGAAGGAGAGTGGACCTTGACAGATGAGAACTGAACTGGGTAACTGCATGAGTTTTCTATTGCTGCACAATAAAAGCATCACAACTTTAGCAGCTTAAAACAATACAAATGTATTTTCTCATACTTTCTGTAGGTGAGACATCTGCAGACATTGCAGCTGGATCTTCTGCTCAGGGTCTTACCAGACTGTAGTCAAGGTGACAGTCAGGGCTGCAATCTTGTCTAAGGCCTGGGGTCTTCCTGCAGCTCACAGATTGTTGGCAGAAGTCAGTTGCTTGTTGCTGTGGGACTGAAGTTCTCAGGTCCTAGAGGCCACCCACTGTGACCTGCCACATGGTCCTCCCCACTACACAGAGGTTGCTTTTTCAAGGCCAGTGTCTGCTGCTCTTGTCTCTCTGACTTCTTGTAAGGGCTCACCCGATTAGGTCAGACCCACCTAGGATGATCTTCCCTTTGGTGAATTCCATGTCAACTGATTGGAAACCTTAATTATGTCTGAAAAACCCCTTCATCTTTCCCACATAATTAACCTAATCACACGAGTGAAATCCCAATCCTATTCACAACTGTACCCCATACCCAGGGGTGGAGATTTTCCAAGACATGTGCACTAGTAGTGGGAATCTTGGAAACCATTTCAGAACTCTGCATACCACAGTGAAATTTAAATGCCTGATGGCACTCTCCAATTTTAACTGCAAGGATAGACAGTCTTATTCAAGTTTAAGAAGTCAGAAGTCATCTGACAAGATAATTAGAAGATTAGGAGAATACCAGAAGGAAAGAAACTGCAGATAGAGTGAGCCCATAACTCTGCATATAAACTCTTTTTGAATAATAAACTCTTCTAACTATGGAACCAGGAGTGTGCATGGGAGGACATGAGTCGAGCTCTGTTTCTTTTGCCTCATCTGTAAAATGGGAGACTTCAACAGGCCTGGCAGGGACGCCTGGGTGGCTCAGTCAGTTAAGCGTCTGCCTTCGGCTCAGGTCATGATCTCGGGGTCCTGGGATTGAGTCCCACATCTGGCTCCTTGCTCAGCGGGGAGCCGGCTTCTCCTTCTGCCTGCTGCTCCCCCTGCTTGTGCTCTCTCTCTCCCTCTCTCTCAGTCAAATAAATAAATAAAATCTTTAAAAAAAAAAAAAAAAAGAGGCCTGGCAAAAAAAAGCAGCTGGGAGCTAAAAGAACTGAGAGAGTTTTGCCTGCTGGACACCACAGGAGAGGCCATTTGGAGACCTGCTAGAACAAAACTTGACACTTCTCAGAGGAACATAACTAAATCCAGAGTCTCTACATGTATCATTCACAATATTCACTATACAATAAACATTTACTAGACATACAAAGAACAAACAACACATGTGACCCTAGCCAAGAAAAAAGTCAATAAATACTGACTCCAGGATAAACTAACGTGAAATTAGCAAACAAGGACTTTAAAACAGCTCTTATAAAGTTGTTCAAGAGCCTGTAAAGAATAGTCTCACCACGGCTCTCCTTTTCTTTGCATTTGCATACCTCCTTGCTAATCCCTTTATTTTAAATCCCTCTTGTTACTTTAAATGGTTTTCGAATATTCAGCATTTAGCTGGGCTTTGTTGTTTTAGTACAATCTGGAAATGTCTGGTTTGCAATAGGAAAACTTAGCCTTCTTTATGGTTATCATAACAATTTTTATTCCTTATTAACTTATGAATATTATTTCTCCTATCTGATTACTTTCTCTTTTTCTCATTTTTGTTTATATGATCAGGTTTCATTTACTGCCCCCTTTTCCTTCTGTTAATAGTTATTTTGTCCTCCCTGGTGTTTGTGAGCTTTACAATACTTTCAGGGCCCCACTCTTCTCTCTCAGCTCCTCACTCATCCCCGGATGAGATATTTGGTCTTTTTTCACTTCTTTTCTTCCTTCCTTATCCTCCCCAACATCTAGGTTTTGCTGAGATATATATTCCATTCAGTGTATCAAAACTCACTTGCAGTTGTCCTCTGTTTTAAGTATTCTTATGTTGAATTTATATGGCATATCCTTAGGAAGGTTATCTTTGATTGTTAGATTATCTATCTAGTCACTTATTTCAAGTTTTATTGCTTGTTACTTTTCTTCATCTCCTTTTCACCTTTCCTTTCACTTTTTGATTCACGTGTTGTTTGTTTAGAGCTCTTTAAAAATTGTTTTCCTAATAGGTATACACAGGTGGTATAGTCTCTGAATCTTTGAATATTTGCAAATATTTTTCTTTCAACCTGACAAATGAATGAGATGTTCGGAATACAGAATTCTTCAAATGAAATGCTTAATTCTTTCTAGTCTATAGATATTATTCCACCATTTTCTAGCATCCTGATGCTATAAAAGAAAATCTCTGTTGCAATTCTGATTCTTTTTGCTTTGTAAGTAAATAATTCTTTCTGTCTGGAAGTCATCATATTTTTATTTTTCCTCGGAGTAAGATATGCCTAGGTGTATGCTTTTTCTCATTCCAGTCTGCCTGGAACTCAGTGATTATGTGCAATTTGAAATGTTACATTATAACATTTCATTTGTGATTATTGCATCTGGGTTCATAAATGAAGTTAGCCTATAATTTTCTTTATTTTGTGGTCCTTGTTGGATTGTGATATCAAGATACTGACTTTGTAAAATTAATTTCCTATCTTCAGGAGCCACATCTTTTAGGTTTGCATGGGGCCTGTCAACTCCTTGAATGTTCAATAGACTTTATTTGTAATGCCGACATAAGGCACTTGTTGACTTTTATTTATCTAGTTAAGTTTAAACAGGCTTTTGTTTACCATTTTAGTTAATTTAATGGCTATTAGGCTATTTGGGATTTCTATTTCCCCTTTTTCATTTTTCTAGAAATTCATTTTATCTAGGTTTTCAGATACATTGGAGTATGTTTGTTTATAATATTTTTCCATAATTTAAAAAATGTTTGTTATATCTAAGGCTAGTTTTCCATAGCCATTTTTAATTTGGCTTATTTGTGTGCTTTTTCTTTTCCTCATGATCATTTTTTTCCAGAGATCTAAATTACTAGCTTTTCAAGGAATTGGCTTTTGTTATTTTACCCTATTTTTTGTTGTGTTGTTCTTGGTTTTATAAATTTCTGGTTTTATATTTTCTTCATTAAGATTTCTTTGGGTGCCCTGTTATTTTTTTATAATATCTTGAGTTGAATCTTCAGCTCATTTATTTTGAATTTTTCTTTGTTTTAGATATATGTATTCATAATTATTTATTTCTAAGTTGATCCCACAGATTTTGAATATTTTATAACTCTTATAGTTTCCCTTTTAACCTGGATTATCTAGTAACTTTTCAAATTTAGTTTTTAGTTATACAGGATTATGTTAGCCACCTTGTCATTGCTGATTTCTGTTTTCATTATTACATTATTTTCAGAAAAATTGGATATTTTCTGAATATCCACTGGATAATGTAAAATATTGTGGCATATGTTATGAATTATTTTGGTAAATGTTCCAGGTGTGCTCAAAAATAATGTGCATTTTACTGATTGGGATCAAGTTTGATATATTAGGTTGAAATATATCAAAAACTCCAACTACAAGTGTTGAGTGATATATTTCTCACTTTGGTCCTGTTGGTTGGTACTCTATTTCAAGACTGTATCATTAAGTAGTATTTTCATGACCAGTACAACCCTTGACCCTTGCAAGAGATTCTCTCTCCTAGATCCCCACACTCTTGAGACCTTTGTGTGTCACAAATGCACAAAAGTGAAATTGGTAACCCAAGCTTTCACTCATGACTAACTCTGTTCAGGCCTCAGGAAAATACTTGTCTACATCTCTTGCACTACACCCTTGACAAAAAAGGCAACTATTTCAAAATGTCATGAAGGCTTGTGGGTTGTGCTACTGCTGACCTTGGAGAAGGACATTGCTTTTGGAGTGCTGGGAAGGATTTCAGCAGTGGAAGAACATAGGTAAGAGAAAATAAAAATGAATTAGCTTGTCAAATTCTTCCTCTCAGGGAGCACAGGGCAATAGATGCTCACATAACAAGGTAGCATTATCCAGTAGTGTGGAGCGTCATTTATTTTAGTTTGACTCTCTTGGTTTCTAATTTGTAGTTCCAGAGGTTGGACATAAAAACCAAGGAACATTCTGTAATAAAAAAAATATTGATATTACTCTTAAATTTATAAATATGTTGATCTAAACATAAGACGAGCATGTAGATAATGTTAAATGCTAGATTCATAAAACTGTTTCAGAACATTTATTTAAATTTCATAAAATAAAAACAATATATTTTTATTGAGAATGTTAATATTTATTAAGTATAGTGAATTCAATGTGTATTTTGCTTTGGGATTTTAATGGATAATTTTGAATATTTTAGAAAAAATAAATTTTCAGAAAACATGCAATAATTTTAAATGTTTTGTTTTTCATTTACCTTAATTTATGTATACACATAGATTGAGGAAAATACACCCATACTTAAAACAATTATATTTTAGCACTTTATGTTAGGTAAAAGAAAAGGAGTACAAATAGAAGTCAAAATGGAAAAAAAATGCCAAAGTAGAGCCTCAAGAAGAAAAAGTAAGAAAGGAATAAAGGACATTTTCCAAAATGTGGTCTTCTTAAATGTTTAAAAACTGGAAAAAATTAAAATTAGCAGATTTCTGTTAAAGGCAACATAAAATGTAAACAAAACATTAGTCATTTTATTTATAAATATTTAATTCTTTATTAAAATAAAAATATGAACAGTAAATTATTTTCATCAAATTCAAAAGTTGATAAAGTCATATGAAATCCCTAAAATTTCATAATTTTTACTAAATGAAGGTTGAATTACTGATTTTGAAAATGACAGAAACAAGTCAACCTGAATGCACTAATTACAACTCTGACCTGTCCGTTAGGGATAAAATTGGCAAATTCAAATAGAAAAATGAAACCTGAGTGATGTCTATTGTATAATGATTCTGGAAAATGGCCATCATATCCATGTGATGGTGTGAGGATGTTTCCAGCAAACTACAATGCATTAAAATTTACAGTCTTCCATTGGTTGAAGTGGCAGAAATTTTGAGATTTCATTTTATACCAAAATGTTTTAAATGGAGGAAAAAAATGTACCTTTTAAGCGCTAGGTTCAAAGAAAGCATTTTGTTACTACAGCCAAAATGTTTTACAACCAGTCTTCAGGTTAATGATCACATTTGTAACTGGGGAAACTTGGTTTCTTGATGAAAATAGCATAAAATGTCATTTGTATAACACAAGAAGTGACACATGCTTCGTGTATAATTTTTAAATAAAGCTGATTTAAGGGCAAACAATAGATAGTATTCAACAGTGACAAGTAAACACTAATAGAGAACATCGGTGTGTTATTCTTATGAAGTAATGAGTCCAGTATTTCACTAAGCATGACATTGCTCTTTAAGGCGTCAACAGCACAAAAAGAATATAATGGGACATTTATAGATTTACTAGAAATAATTTCATAATCTGATTCTAGAAGGATAAGCACAAAAGTCAGATAAAATAAATAAAGCAAATGCTAATCTCTAGGATGGAGAACTCAAAATGAGATTAGCATTTTAAGGAGTGATAAAGTGAAAGAAAAACCATGCATAACATTTAACAATTTAAGTATTATTTATTTCAACTAAATTATAGCAGAGAAAAAAGTCAAGTTGAACAACTAATATTTATTATGTATGTTGAGCTACAAGCAGAACAAAAACAAGGAAACTGGGATTTGTGAGCAGCTCCTGGTTTTATACCTGTTATAAGCACAGGTGTGACTTAAATCAAGAACTGAAAAAATAAATGTTAGCATGAAGAACTGATTTGAAAGTCTTTCTAGAGGAGCCTATGAAAGTATAGTCACAAGTTAGCAAAGGAAAAGGTGCTGCCAGAATTTTGGCCAGAAATCCAGAAGTATTCTTGTGTCATCGACAATGTCGATGTTTTTTAGTTTGAATTTGTTACCAAAGAGACATGTGGGTGTCGATGACATTTTTCAGAACCTTTCAGTGATTATCTGTGATATTTCTTTGCATTTGCCCAAAAAGAACATCTCTAAGAAACACAGAAAATATGGCCTTGTGCTCACTTTTGAATACATGACGAGATAGCAGATGAAATGCTTTAAAAATTGGGTTAATTTAGAAAAGATATGACATGCACTAGAAGAGTTAAGAAAAGCAATAGAATATCATCAAATAAAAAGCTCATTGTGGTCTTTGGGTATAATAAATTTAACTTTAAATTGTGCTATTCACAGTTACAATGAACTTCAACTGTTGCTTACTATTAATGTAATGTTATTTTAACAGATTTAGCTTTAGCTATTTCACTTTCAAATGTATTAAAACTATTGATTTGTAGAGAAAATATGTTCTTAAAGTCAAAGGAAATTTCATGGTATAAAGTATTGAGCAGAAGTGTTTTGATATTTGTAGTTTACTTTATAATGCATCAAAAACAAGATGAATTAGTGGATGTGTACGTTGATGAATAAATGGAGACATAGATAGATGATAAAGCAACTGTAGTAAAATGCTAAAGGTAGAAACTAAGTGGTGGGTATATACATGTCCACTGAAAAATCTTTCAACTTTGTTGTCTCTGAAAATATGATAAAATGTTGGGGGAAAAAAGAAATTGCTTGTAAAATTTGCAATGAGTAACATTCCAATAAAGTAGAAGAGAATTTTTAAATGAAAATGTTCACATGACTGGAAAGGAAGAGATTCATATATAAAGAGATTCATATATAAAGGAAGAGATTCAGATATATAGAGATTATTTTTTGGCCATTAAAGACCCAGCAAAATATAACCTTAATAAAAAGGAGACATCCAGGTGGGCCAACAGACACATGAAAAGATGTTCAACATCACTCATCATCAGGTAAATGCAAATCAAAACTATAAGGCGATATCTCACACCAGTCAGAGTGGCTAAAATCAACAACACAGGAAACAACAGGTTTGTTTCTCTACAGGGATGTAGAGAAATAGGAACCCTCATGCACTGTTGCTGGGAATGCAAACTGGTGCAGCCTCTTGGAGGTTCCTCAAATAGGTAAAAATGGAACTACCCTATGATCCGGTAATCACCCTACTGGGTATTTACCCCCACAATACCAAAACACTAATTCAAAGGGAAACATGCACCCTTGTGTTTATAACAGCATTATTTACAATAGCCAAGATATGGAAGCAACCCAAGTGTCCATCAACTGATGAATGGATAAAGAAGAGGTGGTACAATGGAATATTATTCAGCCATAAAAAAGAAGAAAGTCTTGCCATTTGCAACAACATGGATAGAGCTAGAGAGTATAATGCTAAGCAAAATAAGCAGTCAGAGAAAGACAAATACCATATGATTTCATCCATAGGTGGAATTTAAGAAATAAAACAAAAAAGCAAAGGAAAAAAAAAAGGAGAGAGAGACAGACACTTAACTATAGAGAATAAACTGATGGTTACCAGCAGGGAGGTGGGATGAAGGAAGGTACTTGCTGTAACGAGCACCGGGTAATGTATGGAAGTGCAGAATCACTATATTGTACATCTGAAACCACTGTATGTTAACTGTACTGGAATTATTAAAAAAATAATAAAAAATAATAAAAAAAGAAAGATTTCAAAACTGAGGAATGAAGAACACATTAGAAGAAAGTGACAGAATAACATAAAAGTAAATAGACAAAAGCCAAAAAAAGAGATTTAAATAAATTGAGCAATATAACTGCTACCTTCAACTTTCCTTATAATAACTCCAAATTTAAAAATTTAGAAGAAGAAAAACTGAAATACTGTGTGGATATAGATGGTGAAAATCATAATATAAATGATATGATAAATTTTAATTATGATTAAAAATATAATTAAATTTATATGATAGAATAAAAATATTTCCTAAGATTTTCTGTGATGAAGATAATTTACCACAAATAACCCATTATGATGTATGCATCATGATATGTCAAATTTATGAATATTTTTGATCTAAGAATTCTTTTTTTTTTAAGATTTTATTTATTTATTTGACAGAGAGAGACACAGCGAGAGAGGGAACACAAGCAGGGGGAGTGGGAGAGGGAGAAGCAGGCTTCCCGCCGAGCCGGGAGCCCAATGCGGGGCTCGATCCCAGGACCCTGGGATCATGACCCGAGCCAAGGCAGATGCTTAATGACTGAGCCACCCAGGTGCCCGAATCTAAGAATTCTTTTAACATTTTTTTCTTTTAACATTTTTATTGACATCCCAGTTGCTATTCTTTTGGCAGAATATTTTCTCCAAATTCAAATTAATTAAATTCAATGTAATAATTACAATGACTCAAAAAAGTTTGCTTCATTCGACATTGCTTCACTGACATTGGTGACAACAGAATGAATTATGTAAATATTATGTAAATAAGTTATGTAAAAATTTGAATTATGAAAGCACAACTCGTGACTCCATTGAAAGGAAGACAAGAAAACAAATTTCACAAATAAATACATAATAATTTATTAATTACATAGATCTTTATTGTTTTACTCTCCCGAACATCACCAACCATCAACATTTCACTTGGACATATGCAATAATAATTAAATTCAGTTAACTTTGATATTCTGCCAACCTTCACTCTACACATATTTTTTGATTTAGATAAAATTACTTGAAAAACACAACTTGCTAAAAGCAGATTCTAGAAGAAGTAGAAAACCAGAATAGTACTATTCTTAGTAAAGAACCCGAATTTGTAATTAAGCACATTCCCCAAATCTCCAGGCCCAGAAGACTTTGCTGGCAGATTCTTCTTACCAATCATCCATAAGCTTTTCCAGAAAATGAAAAAGAAGGGCCTACTTCCTAGCTCATGTTCTAAGTCCAGAATAACTAACAACAAAACCTGCCAAGGACACACCAGTTCAGACCAGTCACCATCATAAGCAGAGATGCGAAGCCCTATGTAGAGTGTTAGTGAATACTTTACATCATACATGCTTTCTGGAAAATCATACACTTTGAAGTATACAGTGAATACCAGCAATATATAAAAATGATCATCTATCAGAAACAAGTTGGGTTTATTCTATGAAGCAAGGTTGGCTTAACATTGGACAATAAAGGGCGCCTGGGTGGCTCAGTCAGTGACGTGTCTGCCTTCAGCTCAGGTCATGATCCCAGGCTCCTGGGATTATGGATCCCGCATCAGGATCCCCGCTCAGCAGGGAGGCTGCTTCTCCCTCTGCCTGCCATTCCCCCTGCTTGTGCTCTCTCTCTCTCTCTCTGACAAATAAATAAATAAAATCTTAATAAAAAAACCACATTGGACAATGAATCCATGTAATTCACTACATCAACAGAAAAAAAGGAGAAAAGGCCATGATCACATGGGTAGATGTGTGAAACACGTTTAATAAAGTTCATTGCCAGCTCATGAGAAAAAAGATAGTAACTCTTTACCAAGTCAGGAATGGGAAGGTGATGTAGTCATTGTCGTTGTCTCACACATGTCCCAACCATGACTCGCGCTCTGGCTTTTTTGTAGCCCCTGGTGGAAGGATAAAACTCCTGAGATTCCTCACCCTTCTGGCCAGGGTACCTCTGAGGTATGCTCTACACTGCCCACCAAATATCCCCAGGGCACTGAGCTCCAGTTGTCCCCTGGGCTCACTGGTTGATCCTTCTCCCCACCCCCTGGAATTGATCTCTGTGCATCTCTCTGCTCTACAAGATTCTGATCCATTATGTCCAGCCAGCCTGTCCTCCCCACTCTCACTCTGCCCGCCCTCCTCTGGGTCAGACCCAGGGGTCTCCACTCCGGTGCCCTCCCTGTGCTGTGGTTTGGGCAGTGAGCTGGGGTGGCCATGGGGCTCACCTCATTGTTCCCCTTTGTGGAAATAAATGAAGACAACCCAAATGAGAATAAGCAAACACCCTGCTTGGAGGCTGCTGGCTTGGGAAGCTGTAGAGGGGCTAACCAGAATTGGGGCACCCTGTCTGATGGGTTAGGGATACATATTCGCCTTTCTCCAGTTGTTCCTAAATTGAAGATAGAGACAAAATTTAGGTAGGTAAGCTATCAGTTGCTAATCAAGTCCTGGCTATTTGGGGACGACTGTCACAGGGGCATTGTTTAACTTCCTGAAAGGTTGTTTGAGATAGAGTCTCACTTCCTGGGCTGGTTGCCGCAGAGAGTGGGTCACCCTCCTGGGCTGGGTGCCACAGGGTTTGGTCAGACTGCTATTTTTATACGTAGTCCATTTGTATATTTCACCTCTCACCTCTCAGTCTGAAAACTGTCATTTCAAACGTTTTCCTCAGTGTTTTAGCTTTTTTTGGTGGGAGTGTAAATCCCACCCTGCTACCCTATCTTGGCTAGAAGAAGTCTCAACATCCCAGAGTGAGTTTTTGGGTTAATCACCATTCCTGAAGTGCCTGTTCGCTTTGCGTCCATCCCTTTCTCTCACTTCCTCAGCCCCTTGACTTAGACCTTTGTATCCCCCTTCACTCCCCTCTGTCCCTAGTCCTGGGCAGTCAGACCCCTGAAATCTCTGGATGGGATCCTGTCACACAGAAAGGGCTCCTGCAAACAACACGGTAGTGCCCATTTCCTGAGCCACTCACTGGGGACTTCTCACCACACTGTTCTGGCCTTTGCCTGAACCCTGGGGCTCTGATCCTTCCCTGGACTGTAGCAGGATTCCCAATGCCTTGCTTGGGCTCACCTGGTCATCAGTTCACGCCAGCTGTGCACCAGACAAGATGCACCCCGACCCTTTGTCTTGGTAAGTAGAACTCTGTCCAGCATTGGGCACCCCCTCCCTATTTCCTATTCCTAATGGTCCAGAATGGCTTGTTTCCAGATGGGCTCCTTTTCAGGCCATTCAATTGACTAGAGTTTCTGAAACACCTGAAAACATCACATAGGAAATCTCAGCCTTTACATTTTTCCACACGAGGCTCTTCATCTTGTGCATTTTCTCCCAGCAGGCCCTGATCCAGATGGCAGGTTGTTTTAGGGGAATGATTTTCAGAGTATGGAAAAGTGGCTATTTCCCTTGTACACAATCATATGTTGGATGTGGTCATTAGATTTTTAGAGTTTTTTTTAGCTTTTTAATGAAGATATATATATTTATACACATATGCATACACACACACAGAGAAATGTACAATTCATTGACTTTCCACTTATTGAACACACTTGTGTAGCCAACGCCCAGCTCAAGAAAGAGAACACTGAAACTGCATTTCATTTATATTTTACTTGTCTCTCTCTGCTGTTAGGTTGATGGTGAGCTCAGTGAGGACAGGACTGCATTTCTGTTGCTCATTTTTGTGTCTCCAGGTTACAGCAGGATGCTTGACCCATGTGAGGGACATAATGTATTAAATATGTTTTTTAACTGATATTGAGGAGATGGAGCCATGCTCTTATTGGAAAGAACGTGAATCACATCTGTAAAAAATGAAATTCCTTTTTCTTTGGCTGTTACTAATATATTTCTCCCATGTATGTTAATACACAACAGAGCTCAGTAAAATTACTGTAATTGAAAGTAAATTCAAAAACAAAACAAACTCGCTCTCTCTATTGTACCTATGAACAAAGCTGTTGCGGCCCCTCCCACTCTGGCAACTGTTGGCAACTGAAAGGGCTTATAGTCAGGACCGTGTGAATAGCGAGCTGTGTGTATTTGTGAGGGCAGATGTGTTTGGGGAAGAAAATGCACTGAGGTTGGCAAAATCCATTATTGTCTGGCAAGCCAAGTGATGATAAGAATCGTATTCCACTCCTTTTAGATGAGAAGGTGAATCTTGCCACTGCTCAAGGGAAGAGTGGGGAGGAGTTTGAGCTCAGATAAACTCAGGATGAAGTTTATCAATGGTGAATGTGGTGCAGCCTCACCAAGCCAGGTGCTCATTATTTTGTATTTATCTTTGAGAGACAGAAAGGTGGAGAAACCTGTGGCCTTGGTTTGTTCATCTGCAAACTTAGAAAAATGGGTGGCTGTGTTATCCCAAAGTGCTGGACACTTACCAAGATAATCAGGGCTGGAAGCAGGTGAATTTTCTGTTTACTTCAGAGAAGAACGATGGGAAATGGCCTGATGAGGGGATCCTGAGTGCCCTTGCAGAGGTGAATGGACACAGGGAAGTAACCCAGCATGCCTGCCACCATCTTCTCATTGGTCCCACCACTGCTGGGTTTTTCCCTTTTATGAAGGCTGTCTTTGTTCACACTCTTGGGAGGAAGAACCAAGTTAGAACCTTGTTTATCTTGTTAAGAAAATGCAGAAAACCTGGTGTAGGTGAGAAAAAGCAACAACCCTTGATTAACTAGAGACATGTGGTGGAGAGCCTCCAATGGGCCACCCCACTAGATGTGGGGGTGAGTCGAGGTGGGGAGTGGGCGGGAGAAAATGCACTGCGGTGTGAGCAGGAGTTGTGCTCTGTGTGAATTTTTCCAAATCTTTCAAGGCTTCTGCCAGGACATTGAAATCCTTTGGCTTGTTGTGGAATTTGGATCTGGGACAATTTGCTCTAATGGGGGTTTGGCATCCGTAAGTCATTATTATTAATAAACACTTGGTGAATGCCAACCATATGCCTAATGCTGAAATAGAGCTCTTTTTTTTCCCTCTTAGGTTAAGTTACCAAGTAAAGGAGAATGCTGCTCAACTCCTTGTTATCCCAGAAGAGGCAATTTCTTAGTACTCCTGAACCTACACTTATGTCTTTGAACCCTGGGTGCATTTTCCACGGGTCTTTTCTCTTTTAAGAAAACATTCCAGAACATCATAAGTGGTGACTTTAAACTCTTCACCCCTTTCATTGTCAAAAGAATGGATTTCAGAGAAGGAATGTAAGTGTCTTCTGACATAGCCTTCAGTCCAACCTGCTCTTATAAGATGACTCACTTCATAGCGGCTGGGTTTTAATGCTATGTGGCATTGAGTGGGGCTGCTTCTAAATGACTGATCTTGAATTACATGGATGAATCTTTAAAAATATATACTAGACTGGGACATGTTTATTTTTAGTGGGTTTCTCCCCATAATGTCTATCTGTATGTCTCCCTGCTGTACCCTTGATCACATCTGGAAAGCAAGGAAGTATGGGCTTCTCTAAGGAGGACGTGCAAAAGATGTTTGAAAAATTCCCTTCCTTTATTTCCAGCAGTGACTTCTGTTTAGGAGAACTGGCACCCAAACCAAGCTAGTTTGACTCTTTATTTTTTAAGCAGTAAATGGTTCTTTTAAATGACAGTGATCCCCACTAAAGAAGGTTGGGTAAGGGACCAGAAGGAGAATGAAAGGAGAACATCAAACAAAGAGATAGAGAAGCAACAGCTTACAGGGTCTCCATGATGATTTTCATCTCAGAATTTCTAAACGCCTTATCAAGACTTAAAATTTATACAATAGGGAGACTACAGGAAAGCAGACATTTTTTTAAAAAAGAAGGGTTCCCGGACATCTCTATAGTGTTTGGGGGACTCTGGCCACAAGATACCCCTGCTTCTCTGACTGCCTCTGACATGCCAGTCCTATAACTATAGGCTATGTGAATTGTCCCTTATTGGTATAATTTGAGAAATCAAGCTCAGAGCCACAACCACCACCACCACCACCACCGTCACCACCACCACCACCCTCACTGTCACCGCCACCGTCACCACCACCACCACCACCACCGTCACTGCCACCACCATCACCACCACCACCGTCACTGCCACCACCATCACCACCACCACCGTCACCGCCACCACCACCACCATCACCACCACTGCCACCATCACCACCACCATCACCACCACCACCACCACCACCATCACCACCACCATCACCACCATCACCACCATCACCACCACCACCACCATCACCGCCGCCACCACCACCATCACCACCACTGCCACCATCATAACCACCATCACCACCATCACCACCATCACCACCACCACCACCATCACCGCCACCACCACCACCATCACCACCATCACCACCACCATCACCATCACCGCCACCACCACCACCATCACCACCACCATCACCACCACCACCAGTATTCCTTCCTGCCTAGCCCTTCAAGGTGCTTGAAAGTTTACCACTGAAGAATCACTCATTTATTCATTCATCTGTTCAACAGGTTCTTACTCTGTGCCTAAAATGTGCTGGAGCAGAATGATGCAGCCTCCTGAGATCCTGGCCAACATCCCTAAGAGCTCATTCTGTTGTTTCTTAAAGAACCAAGATGCAGGCAGCCATCCCAGATGCTGTCCATTTTTTCCTGTCACTTCCCTACTTAGAATTCTTCATGTCTTCCCTCATTGTAAGTAAAGACCAAAGTCTATACCCCACAGCCCTATGTGATGTGTCCTCTAGTCTCCTGCCCTGGGACCAGCCTCATCCTTGCCCTCTGTACTCCAGCTCCCCCAAAGTCCTGTATTCCCTATGGCTTTAGGATCTTCAAACTTGCTGGCCCTCTGACTAGAACAGTCATTGCTTATCCCAACACACCCTCTTTACCTAGTTAATTGCCATTTATTCTTGAGATCTCAGCTCAGACGTCACTTCCTCAGGAAACTTCCCCTGATCAGACAAGCAGATTGAGAGATTAAGAGGTCACACAGCTAACTAAATAAATGACAAGGTAGGAGTCAAATTCATGTCTGGCCAGTGACAACACCTATGCTCTTGAATACCCCCTATATTGTTTAACATCTGCGAGTGTCCGTTTTCTCAATTTGTAATGAGGCAATCATTTTCTAAGTGTCTCTGCCATGAGAGCTCATCTCTCACGGTCTTCTCTCCCTGCTCTGTCACCCATTTGCCATTATCAGATTAACCACTGGGCTCAGATGAACCCTAGAGGTAAATGCTTCCTAGGGTTTGGTAGGGTGGGATTGGAAATTGGTCAAATTCACCATTTCCACATTAGGTGCACTTAGCCTTTATTGTACCCCCAAAGCACCCCAAAACTGGTGAACTTAAAACAAGAGCTATTCTGGATTTCTCACAGTGGTGTGGGTTGTCTGGGTGGCTTCTTAGCTTCATGGATCTCTGTTCAGCTGGAGGGTTGGATGAGCTGGAAAGCCCAAGGTGACCCCATTCACGTGCCTGGCTGTCAGGATTGGCTACAGGGTGGGGTGCCTCCACTGTCACCCTCAGGGGGCTCAGCCTCCTCGTGCCATCCTCTCAGGACCCACCAGGGGGTGGGGAGGGGACAGAAGCTGCAGGGCTTCTTGAGGACCAGCTCAGGGGGCCCCCCAACATCACATCCACCACATTCTGTTGACAGGCAGCCCAAATTCAAGGGAAACAGAGAAACAGGTACCCCCTCTTGAAAAGGGGAGGCCAGTCTCACCACAAAGGAGCATGGGAGAAATTGTTGTGAACACCTTTGGAAAAAAATACACAACCTGTGATGGTATATGATGCAGAGACTGAAAATAATATTCACAAAACATTTGCCACCGATATAAAAAAAGCCTCATGAAAAAGAAGAGAACTATGATCATAACAGAGTTTAGAAGCAAAGAAACCACACGTAGACTGAAGCACAAAATGAAAGGATAAGAACACATAGGAGAGGAAAGTTGGGAGCGGAGCCTTGCAGGCGCTCCCGGGTCTCACAACACCAGGCAACTGGTCCAGAGAGGAGGCGGCTTTGACACTTCCCCTTGGAGACTGCCTCGCGGGATGGCACTTTGTATGTGTGGGTCGCCTTCACCCTCTTCCCAGCGGACCTGCTGGGGCTCCAGAGGGCTGGGCCGGTTCTCCACACCTTTCCTTGAGTCCCCACTTCCTGCCAGGTCCTCTCTCACCTTTCCGGTTCTCTCCATCACCCTCCCTACAACAACCATCAGCTTTGAAGCGTGGTGGGTTGTTGTGGTTGCAATTTTGCTCTCCCCTCTGATAGAACTCCACCCCCCTGGCCCCCCTCACCCGTGCACACTTCAGCAGCCTGCCGCCGACTGGCCACACTGTGCAGCTCCAGCCGAGAGCCACAAGCCTGAGGGAATGTGCAGGGACAAGTGCCCACGGCGTCCCCCAGGCCTCTGCAGGGTGCTCTAGCCTCCTGGTGGCTCTGCTTGCGAGGAGGCACAGCCGGAAGCAGAGGACCCTGCAGTCCAAGTACTGGGACTGGAGAGGAGCAGGGAGGTGGTGTTCACCCTTAGCCAGGAGGGGCTTCTTCTCCCTTGGATGGAAACCCGGACTTCAGTTTAATAAAAGGGCTACTAATGCCTATAACGCTCTCTGGGATGGGTTGTTCTTTAGTGAAGTGAAAACTTTCTTTAGTGCCTCTGGACAAGGCTTATGCTTTCTTTGTGGAATCTTCAGGCTTTAGAGCTGAAAAGAATGCTAGCCATCACTTTGCTCTCACAGTGATCCCCACCCAAGGGCCCTGGGTGCTAGAAGGCTCTGCATTTAACCAGAAGTTTGGGCTGACTCTAGGACATTTCTCTTTTTTCTTTTTGAGAACTCATATGTTAGTTTTAATTCTTTTGTAAATTTGATATTCTGCTCTGTTATAAATCTGATTGCTTTAATGAAATAGTAAATGTTTTCCAGTTTCCATCAAATAATGATTTTCTAGGAAGAATACTTGACATACTCCTCTGCGTCTTCGTGTGTCCCAATTCCTCTGGGACTGAGGAATACAGATAAAGCAGCATCTCTTGTTTTCCGGGTAAGGAACCAAGGCCCCAAGGTTGGGTGACCATCCTCAGTCATGGAGTGAGCCGGCAACACCAGGACAGCCAGCTCACTGTGCTGACCCCTGCCTGGGCATCCTCCCCTCGTGGACATTTGCTCGGGGGTTCCCGCTCAGCCCTGGATGGGGGCTTGGTTGGAGAGAAAGGAGATGACTGGTAATATCTTCCAGATGTGAAAAAGATGATGTTACTTCTGCAATTTAATTGCTTATAATAATGAAAGGGTTGAGAGAAGCGGGGAGTAATTAAAGATTTTGAGTCAAGCAGAAGTTCAGGTTTAGCGAGTTAACTACATTGGCAGGCGCAGAGGACAGGGAACTCCAAAGCCACAACCACCTACTCTTTTTGAGAAGAATGTGGCTATGGTGACTGTATTTTATAAACCAAAAATACGGCCTGACAAAGGAATCAAAAACATGCTTTAAAAAACACCACTTTTGACTTAGGAATTTACTTTTTATAAGACTTAACAAAGGAATAAAAATAAATCTATAGACTTACACATTTTAAATGGACTTTGAAAAAGAGTAAAGCACCTATAATTGGGACACTCCCAGAAGATCTGCCTTATAAATATGCCTCAAGAGAGAAGAATGATTTTTTTTTTTTTTGCTATGCTATAGACATAAGTTTGTGGGGTTTAGATGTTTTCATTTTGCTACATACCTACTCCCTCTATCAAATCCCTGAATTCCCATGGGTCAATTCTCAGGTCTGTAAAATAGCTATGGACCCTTAAAGTTTTGAAATTCTATGAGTCTATACCTGCCTCTGGCATTTCCTTTCAAATGCACCTTTCATATTTTATTTAACAAATCACTCTTGTGGTTGGTAGAAGAGGAGATCAAGGAAGAGGTTTGTGTGCCCCATGTGTGCTATGCAGGCTGTGGCGGGGGAGAAAATGATGTGGTGAGGGCAGGGCCATAGTCTCTTCTGCTCACCGCTGGATTCTCGGCAGCTAGACAAGGGATGGTGAATGGCAGGCATGCAATGGCTACTGAGTGAATGAACGGATGGATGAACAGATGGACAGATGGATGGATGGATGGATGGATGGATGGATGGATGGATGGATGGATGGAT
>NW_023270422.1:1568621-1586460 GCF_011800145.1 Mirounga leonina | reverse complement strand
GATGGATGGATGGATGGATGGATGGATGGATGGATGGATGGATGGATAGATGGATGGATGGAGGTGTCCATATTTATTGTTACTAGGTATATTAATTCAGGGAATGGCTTCTTTTTTCTGGAAGGACACATATCATTTCACTAAAATGCTACGTGAAGTTTCATTCTGAAGCAAAGTGATCACCCTTACAAACTCACAATTTATGTAATAGACGAATATAAACTGATTTTAATGTAAGGTGATGGGAGAAAACTGCAAACAAAAAGTGGATTTTATGCTGTGAAATCTTGGTGTATAGCTATCTGCAATATTTTAACAGCTTTATTAATACATAATTCACACACCATAAAGTTCACCCAATTTATGGGTACAATTCAATGGTTTTGAATAATTTTACAGTGTTGCAAATCATCACGATAATCTGAGAACATTTTTACCTGTTAGCACACACTTCCCATCCCCTCACACTTCCCCTCCCCACTCCTCAACCACTAATTTACTTTCTTTCTCTATAAATTTGCCTCATCTGCACATTTCATATAAAGTGGAATTGAAAAAAATTATTGTAGCATCATCCCAATTATGACATATCCAATCTATCTCTATGGATATGCAGATGCATATTCCTATATATCTCCAAATTGAAGGAAGCACACCTAAATATTAAAGTTGATTGCCTTCAATCAGTTATACTTATCTTTATTTTCCAACTTTCTACACTGACAATGTGTTAGTTCTCTATCAGAAGTGGGGTGTTCTTTTTTAATTTTAGAAGTTTCTAGAACATTTAAGTTTTATATTGATGATGCTATGAAATGATGATAAAGGGTACCTATGATCTCTATTTTTATGAAGTAATGAAGTATTAGAGTTAGGTTGAAATGTTTTTACTTATTTCTGTGTTCAATTTTAGTAGCTTTGCCTTTTGGTCTGTATTTTCCCAATCCTTTATCATAAATTTTATCTCAGATTATATATGATGCAGTTTGCAAGAGGCTTTTAAATCCTTCCTGGAATGAGACCCAATAGAAACAAATAGGTAAGCAACATAAAAGAGGATGAATTTAATACAGATGCATTAGCTAGAGGTGGATGGGGGGGGATATCGTTAGAAGTTGAAACCCGTAGTTAGATATATCAGTGTGCCTTTCCAGTTATGCTAACAAGGAGAAATGCTGACTGATCTGGGTTCTCTCTACTTTCTTTTCTTGTTCCCTTAAGGGGTTCCTAATGTGCAAAGGAAGTTTTCAAACTGGGGAATTAGACAAACTCTATCAGAATTATGTATGGTGTCTATTACAAATGTGAGACTTACTGAAGCAAAAGCTCTTGAGGCAATGTCTAGGAATTTATCTTCCCTCCCCTGGGTGCTTCAAGTGGACACAGAAAGTTCTGACCCCAGAATGGAAGCAATGGTGAGAGCATTACCACCTGAAGGACACATGACTCCACCAACCACCTCCCCTACAGTAGGACCCTTCTTTTCTGGGGAAGACACAGGTTGACTAGGTGACTGCCAAGCTGCAATCAGAATAGTCCAGAAACTATTGCCCAGAAGGCTTCTCTGCTCCTCAGCCAGCGCCCCAGCATTACCCAACCATGAGCTCAATTCTAAAGATTTGGGGGCCCCAGATCCTGAGATTTTATCAATATTGAGAGACAGCATTCATGTATAAAAACTTGGTGCCCTCACTCTAGCCTGCAAACCTACTTTACTGCACTTTTCCTAAGCATGGCTATTCTAAAGCCAGGTCTGCTTTCTCCCCAAGGTTTATTTTTCCAGAATGGCCTTCCTCTGGACCAGCTTGGCTCTCACCCGGGTTATTCTGGGGCCTTTCTGCACACAGATGAGGTCTCACCAGGAACACAGTTTCAAGGGCTTAACTTGTCTCCAGCTTGGTCTTGGAGAGAAATTTTTTATCCCCAGTTGCAAATGCAGAAAACAGGTAAACATAAGCTCTTTGCTAATGTGAAAGATGTGAGCATGGGCATTCCTTGAAATATGGGTTATATTTCAACATAAGTTTTCTTGTAATATTACAGTCAAAGGGGAAAATAACTTGCACTGGAATTGATCGTTTGCTAACATCCATCCTGCTTCTAGGTTTAGGCATCCAGAAAAAAACAATTGCTTCTTTATTGAGAGAAAGAAATCTGAAGGCACTCTCAGATTGCAAATTCGTCAGTGAGTTGTGTGTGCGTTATGTGTGTGAGAGAGAGGTGTGTAATTCCGAAGATTCTTTCTGGCCCCCCCCCCGCCCCCACTTTCCACAACCCGTCAACAACTTAGACTATCAACAGCATTTTCTTTCTTTTTTCATAGGGAAAAAAAACCAGAATTTGTTCTGCTTGAATTATGGAAAACAAAGAGGCTTCAGGATGACTCTTTTCTATGAGACCCTCCCATCTTCAGATGTCAGAACACCTTTCTCCTCTTCAAATGGACCATTGTGTTCTGGGGTAGCAGTAAAGGCAGGTACTTGAGGGTATATAAGTGGATGTGTGAGTGTGTGTGTGTGGATATTTGTGCATATATGAGTGTGGGAGTTTGTGTGGTGTGTGTATGCTCTGTAAACACCCTACATGATTAAAATCTAGAAAACAAAGGATTCCAGGGTTTTCCACCATCTGGTTGCTGACAGACTTCGTGGCTGAGTTTACCCAGTCCTGTGCCTGGTGCCCGGATATAGGGTCCCCCTGGCCCTGCCCAGCGCAGCTGGGGCTAAGCACACCTGGATCACAGAGTCCTCTGGAGCCCCGACTCCTGCCTCATCTCTGTAGGTCTCAACATCACTGTCACTTCCAGTGACACGGACTCTTGCCCAAGACTAAGCAACACTGGTGACCTCAGGAGCCCCGACTGTTCATTCCTGGGAGAAACTGCCTGTTCTGATGCAATTGTGCTATTCTCACTGCTGCTGATAAAAACTGAATAGAGGGAGAAGTCCTCACGTTCACAGGAGAATTTAAAGGAGGAAATGCTCTTCATTTAAGTGTTTATATTTTTTCAAAACTTCTGTGCCTGCCGTCACTGTTAAACGTAACCTAGGTGGTATCTAACTTAGACAAAAGGATGCAGCGTATTTCTTTCATTCTTAAATATACCCCCAACATTCTGACATCCCTGAATTCAGGATGCAAACCTCTTATCAATGGCATATTAGAGTTTAACTGGCAGCATGTTTTCATTGTCTTCAAAACATAAAATATTAGCATGTGATGGCCCTGTTGTCATTCCTCATGGCGTGGGACGTAGTTGCAAGCCTGACAGAACCACCCAGACCCGCACTGCTGTTCCCTGTCTGGAAAAGCTGGGTGCCCCCCGGGGAGCACACATCCCATCTGCAAGAATCCTGCTCCGGTCCACAGCCCCCAGCTTCCCCAGCTCAAACATTTCCCCATTCCTTCTCTCTATACAGTACCCATGGCCTTGGGGGAGGGCGGCTCGCATGAAAGAATTAAATGAAGTCACATTACGCTGTGGGGAACAGATGGGCTTTGGGGAGTTTACTCCCAAGTGTTCGGCAGTAATTCCCATTTTAGAAGAGTCAAGAGTGGGCAGCAAGGAGCCGAGAGTGAGCAGAGGATGAGAGGGTGGGCTTGCCATGAACGGGATGTGGTGGGGCTCTGGGGAGGGGAGAGCTCCAGTGCAGGCGCTCAGCGGGGTCCCACCGACTCTGTCCACTGGCCACCCGTGCGGAACAAGCCCCAGAACCCGCTCCAGGGCTGCACTGCACCCAGCACCCCAACAAGCAGACACTCCCTCTTCTCGCCCCAAGGCCAGGGTTCAAAGGGCAGAGGTGAGGCCTGGAGAGCCTGAGCCAGGCTCCTCCTGGTTTCAGACACCTCCCAGAGACTGGGCTCCCTCTGCACTCACCATTTCAGCCACTGCTTTCTCTTCCTGGAAATAATCCACCCTCCCTCCTGCGAATTCTTTCTGCCATAGCAGGGCTAGTGGCCAATTCTTTCTCTAAAGCCCCGTTGTCCAGGCCCCTGCGGGTGCACACAGACTGCAACTGAGCAGCGTCCTGCCCGCCGGGCTCTGGCCCAGCCAGCCTGGTTGGAAGAAGAGGTCAGGCTCCCGCGAAATCCCCAGTGATGTGGTCGCCCCAGCCCCAAGGATGCCGCCACAGCCAGTAATGAGGGTAAGAGGAGGGGAAATTGCAGCTCCCCAGCGGTCACTCGGAGAGTTACTGTCTCCCTGTCTTGCCCTCACCACGCGCCCCCCCGATCCCAAACATTTTCTTTTTCCAAGAACCAGGTTGAATGGGTTCATTTTTGCATTCATTTTATCCCTGATGGACTGCACAGCTTCAATGACAAGTGGCCCTTTTTTCTAGAACTTCCTGCTCCAGGAAGACCCCAGGCACACAAGGCCCTCAAGATCTCACATGCCTTCCTTGCCCAGGAGGCACCTCCACCTCTGCCTCTAGGGGACCATCTGCAGCTCTGTCCTTCTTCCCTATTCACTAGGGGGTCCCCCTGGCCAGCACCTCCGCCTCCCTGCTGCCGGCTCTTCCCTGCCGCCCCAGTCCTCACCGTTACTTGACACAGTTTTACCTTACTTATTTATTTTCTTTATCACTAAAATGCAAGTCTCACCAGGGCCGGGATTTACTTCTGTCTGTGCTACTCATCACTGTATGAGCATCGCCTGAAAGAGCGCCTGGCAGGATCGAAGCACTCAAAAATATTCCTGGATGAATAAGAAATTGGAGGACTACTAATTATAACAATCAGTTGGTGTGTGAGCTCTCATGTTCATTTTTACATCCTGTGTATTTCTTTGAAAATGACCCACTTACCTATTCATCTGCTCTCAATGGACCCACGTTTGTTGAGCACTTGGTACGCTTGCTGGGCCAGATCCGGGCTCTGGAGGGGTTTCCACTCTCTGGGGAGGCCGCGCTATAAACAGACAGTTCCAGCCCAAGGATGCCAGGGTCTGGTCCAAAGAGGGGCATGTGAGGCCGGTGCAGGGCCTCCCAAAACAACTGAAGGTGAGGGAGGGGGCATCCTGTGTTGGACTGCATTCCGGCAGAGGCCATGGCTGGGCCGAGAAGCATGCCCTTGGGATAATTCAGCAGGAAAAGGTGAGAGCGAGGATGGGGGTGGGAAGACGCTGCGGGAGGCACAGAGAGGGAACCCCTGGGACTGGGTCACTTCCAGGGATGCTGGGGATGCCGATACAAGGGGTGGGGACCTGCAGGAAAGGCATGAAACATGACTCCACAGACTTGTTGGGACAACTGAGGGTGTGATCATGGCCTCTGCTGAGAAGGAAGATAGAGAAGAGGCATCTGGGAGGAGAGACAATAAGTTCTATGTGGCCAGGTGCATTAGCGATGCCTGCGAGCCCCCAAATGGGGGTGCAGCTGGCTACTGGGAATGGAGAGCTGGTTCAAGAGAAGGGACTGGGCCGGTGCGAGAAGTTTAGGACTTTGAACATACAAATGGCAGCTGAAGCCAAGGGGATTAGGGTAAGTGGGCAGTGGGAGGGAGCAGAGGACCGGTCAGGCCCGTGCAGGGGAGAGAGAGGGAAGGGCAGCTCCAGAGGAGCCAGGCTGTGGTCCTGGAAATGCTGAGAAAGAAGAGATTTAGGACCACAGATCAGACAAGGTGTTGCCGAAATATCTTCCACTGGCTATGACTCAGGCCCAGGCACCCCCTGCTGCCCTCATCCGGGTCCCTCTGGTTTGGGCTAACTCCACATATTCCCTCTGCGGGACTGACCCCCGATTGCTGCTAGGAAGCCCCTTGTCCTGCATCTGCGTGTTATCTAGGGACTGGCGTGGCCCCAGGCGCCTGGAGCTGATGGAGAGAGGTCCTTGACAGTGGTGGGCTTCTCATTCAGACCTTGTCACTGAGCTCCGTTGCCACAGCCAAGATTTGGACAGAGGCGACCCTGAGAAATCCCAGGACATGAGGAAGGCAGCTCCTCAGTGGCTTCAGGGCCGCCTCCCCTGCCTTCCTGGGCCTTGCGGGTCTTTCCAAATACCTGGCACTGTTCTGTTGTGGCCTGTGAGCGAAGGCCCCAGGCTTCCTGGCTGATGGGGCTGATTTTCTTGGCATTTTCTTTATTATTTTTCCGCCCTTGTTCCCATCCGAGGACTGGGAGCCGGGCTGGGCTTCCTCACAAGGTGGACTGGGTCATGTCCTCCGCACCAGGTCACCAGCAGTGCTGCTTCTTCCTACCGAGGAAGGGAAGGAGAGGAGCCTTGGCTCCAGGTCGCTAAACGATGGCCAGTTCCTCGGCTGCTGAGCTGAAAAATAAAAAACCTCCTTTACGACCAGACCCTCACTCCCTTCACTTTGTACCTCACTTGATTATCTACACAATGGGCTTGTGGCGAGGCCTTCTCCAAAGGTTCTTCCAGAAGCAGGTGGGCTGGTTCTACCCCATGACAGATCCTGAGCCGAGAAGGATGCTGCTCAGAGGAGGATTCCACTGCATACCCACGGGCATGAATAGTTCCTGAGGGGCCTCCCCGGTTGCTCTGTGCTCTCCTTTACTCTTCCCCCGAGAGGGACAAGGACAGGGCAACTAGAAATACAGTGAAGAAAGAGAAACTTCTCAACTAAGCAAGAGAGATGGGGCGAGCAGCAGCTTCCTGTCACAGCCCTGATCTCCAATCTGCCATCTGCCACCTCTGTATGGCTCTATGACCCTGGCATGTTACTGAACTCTTGAGTATCTGAATCTGAAAAAGCCTTTCAGGGGTGTTGTGGGGGCCAGTGACCGTGTATACAAAGTGCTTGAGCTCTAGTATGTGCTTAGTACACTTTACCTTCCTAGTCATCGATTGTCACTGTGGGAATCCACATATGCCCCATAAATCGTGAGCATGGCAGCATCCAAGTGGGATGACAGATGCCTAACCAAACACCAGCTCCTTGCACATGTCCTTGTTCTTCTGCCTCATCACACACCTTCTCTCTCTGTCCTGCTCCTCGATGCCTGGCCTTTCCTTGTGGGCCCCCACCCTGCTGTGTCCACGGACTCCAGTGTTAAGTCATTTGGGGGCCTGGCTCTGCACTCCAGCTGGTCTGGCCCCCAACCATACTCTTTCTATGTGAGTCCCAGCACATGAGACGTGGCCATGCCGTTGACCGCCTAGGTGGCAGGGGAGAGGAGACATGGCGTGGAATGGGAATTCTTCCTAAACATCCTTTCAGTGGCCTGGGCACTTCTAATCATTAAACAGAAAAATTGAACAGGGAGTTGAAAACGGCCTTTGTGGAGAGCCTTCTGCATGTCAGGGAACATGCCTCCTATCAGTCTTACTAGCTCTGCTTTACAAGTGGGGCTATTGAAGGGAGGAGAGAATTAGTATTTTGCCCAGGAGACAAAGCCAGGATTTGGACCCAGTTCAGTCTAAGAGTTTGTGATTTCCTGCCGCCCCATATTGCTCTTTGAGGAATAACCAGACATAACCAGAAGGAAGCCCATCCCCGGGGGGGTTATCACTACAGAAGTCCTGCTCTCCATCACCTCCCATTTCCTGCCTCTACTATTAGTCAAACAGTCACCTGTCAAGGAAAGACTGTGAGTGGGAGAAAGAAGCAAGAATCTCCTAAAGGCATATAGCAGCAGCAATGGACTTGAACTCTGCTATTTTTTTTTTTCCTGCACTCTCTGTGCCAGCTTAGGACCAGATATAAATGGTGGGAAATAGCCCTAGGAAAAATCAGCTTACCATTTATCTGTCCACGAGTTCAGTAAAACACAAGATTCCACGGACTACACACTTCAGAAGAAAGTCATGGAGCAGGAATTCGAAGGGGAGACCAGTGTTACAGACTCTACTTGGGCAAGTAGACATCAGCTTCTTTCTTCACATTCTCACTGCTATTTAGCGAATCCAGGCCTCAGTGAGTTCTCGCCTGGGTTCAGGTGAAATAGCTCCCTGGCTACCCAGCATGGGGTCTCCACCGGCTCCTTTCCCTAAACACCGTGCCTGACTCCACATGTCCACAAGCGTGGGTGAAGCAACTGCCATCCCTCTGTGAAAACCCACAGGCCTTCTCTCTAGCTCCCTGTGGACCTTGTGACCCCACTGGGGAGAACCAAACTGAAAGATCTGATCTGGGGGTACTGGGAGTTAAGGAAATATTTTAGAGTTTTTGCCACACCTCAGATCCTATTGATTATAATTACACAATCCACCAATACATATGACCAATTCTTTCCCTAAAAGATTTCCAAGAAGAAAATCTTTGCCCTCAAAATATTATCCTTAAAGAGGCTGTTCTGAGCCACACTACCTTCACCTTCCCCATTACAGCACCCTGTTCACTTACCACACTTTACACTTAACTATGTGTTGGTTTGTTCCGTGTTTTGCTCATCTACTCTCTAAGCTGTTTGCTTCATTCTGTTCCACTCTGTGTCCTGGAGTTCGCCTGGGACCTTGCAGATGGAATGTCTTGAGTTGGGATATCCAGTTTGACAGTAACTGGGCTTTGGGGTGATAGATATGGCAAAAAGAAATACAAACCTTTGTCTCTAAATGAATGCTTTTTTTCATTGGTCGACATAGTCACAAAGCAAAACCAAATCCTCTGCCCCGGCAGGATAGAGCTACATGAGCCCTGAGGCAGCTGTGCCTTTCCCGAGGTTCCCTGTCAGAGTCCGTGACCTCTCGAAGTGGGTCATGTGCATCTCCCCACATGGCACCAGCCAGGCTGGGCAGAGGCCCATGGCATTCGGCCCTGATGATTCCCTCCGAAGATTCTTCAAACCCAGATTCACTGAGGTGGCTTGGAGGGGCGGCTCGCCCTGTTCCTTCCTCCTAGAAGGCGCTGTCCCTCATTTGTTATATGGAGACTTCAGATTTTTTTTAAAAAAAGATTTTATTTTTCAGTAATCTCCACACCCAACCAACTTGGGGTTCGAATTTACAACCCCGAGATCAATGGTCACACCCTCCACCGACTGAGCCAGCTAGGCGCCCCTCAGATTTTTTTTAAACCTAGTAAAAATAATTTTTCTAGATTAACACTGAAATGAACACAGACTTAAAAAAATTTCTCACAGAGCAAAAATATTCAGCCTGAAGAGTTCCATAGCTTGAGAAACCCAGATAGTTTGGGTAAACGTGCTATTTCCACCAAGTGTGTTTTCTTTCTCTCTGTGTGGAAACAATGCTATAATTTTCATTAAAGTAGAATTTCCTAGCAAATGACACCACGATGGTTGGTACCTGAAATGATTTTAAATTTTAAAGGTTGTGTATACATTTGAATATACTGTAGCAGGTACATTTTTTTCTGAATCACATAAACAGGTATACAAAAATCCATCCCTGTATCTCTAAAACTGTCATTACCTTTTATCTTGAGCCCCTATCCTGCCTAATGCTAGAAACTTGAATCGTGTTGCCTCCAGGGTTTAGCATTGATTAACAGTGCAAGGACTCTCTATATAATTTAGTGTTTGTGGATATTTAAGTGACCCTATAACAAAATAGGTTTAAGTCAACTCTAGGGATGCAAAGGAATGTTTTTCCCTTCAAAGAGGGTCCATACGTTATTCACACTCAAGCACTGGGTTAGTACACTTTAGCAAGACTGGACAGCCCTGGTGGTGGAAACGCTTTGTTTGTGGAGTCTCAGGCCTATTTTTGATTAGTATTTTGAAGCCACACAAGGACTATCCCCTGAGAGTTTGGGCTTGGGAGCCTTGCAAGGTCTCCAAGCCCTCTGCACACCCGCAGTCTCACCCTCCGGGTAAGTGATGTGTCCAAGTGCACAAGTGTGTTGGTGTGGCATGTGCCAGCAAGAAAGCACCAGGTGGGTCCCGTGAGCACAGAGCTCACAAGCCAACACCCAGGGCGTAGAGGCCAAAGTGAGGACCTTTTATTGGGTCACAGGAGAGGACACTCAAGGACAAAGAGGCCTCTCTCCAACTGGTTCCCACACCACATCTGGCTTTTCTTGTTGCCAGACTGGAAGGGTTGATTTGCTCAAATGAATGTGTTCTGGAATTTGGGGAAAGTTTCCAATTGTTCATGTCCCTGGAGAAAACTTCTTAACACTTATGTGCCCATCTCTGTGAAGCTGTTATATTTTGGTATACGTTTGCAGGTTGCTGTCAGTATGTTTTTATACATTTTATTTGTGGTTACATCTTCTTTTCCTTTTTGAGGCAGTCAGTTCCTTAAAGACTGGTCTCATTTTTCTTTTTTTAATTGTTAACAAACTTCATATCATGAGAGCTCAATGTTGGCTTGATATACTATTAACAAAAACAAACAACTCATTTCTTAGGGGAAAATCATTAAAACCTTCTAGTATAAAAAACTCAGACATTCAAAAAACTCCCTAGAAATAACAATTTGATCAGTCACACAAGTGGGTTCAAGGGATAGAGTAGGTCTGTTCCCATCAGACAGGCAGATAGCTGGAGAAACAGCCCATACTCTGTATTTTCCCGGGGCTGAAATGTGAAGAGGACCCCGGAGTTGACAATTACTATCATTCTGCTCATCGTCCCTATCGACCTACTACCAAGGCTTAGCTAATTTTTTCATTGGAAATAATAGAACACTTTGTTACTGGGTCGTATTAGTGACATTTTTGACCTTCAAGTATACTTCAAGTATTTCTCATGGAATTCTATAGGTTAAAAATGTGTCTCCCCTTCCCCCCCCCCCCCCCCCCCCCCCCGCAGATTTAGGTAGATATTCCACCAAACAAATTAGAGCCAGCTTTAATGTTCCATAAGGCCAGAGAAACCCAAGGGAGCCACATCAAGTGGTATTATTCCTTTCAAAAAATATGCATTGAGCTCTTAACATAGGCCTGTATTTTGGCACAGAGCATTTTTTTTTAAAGATTTTATTTATTTATTTGGGGTTGGGTAGGAGCAGAAGGAGAGAGAGTCTTAAGCGAACTCCACGCTGAGTGCTGAGCATGGAGCCCAACACGGGGCTTGATCTCAAGACCCTGAGATCAAGGTCTGAGCAGAAACCAAGAGTCAGAGGAAATTAACCAAATTAACCAAATGCGCCACCCAGGCACCCTGCACAGAGAGCTTCTAAGGTAGACTATAGCATGGACCTTATCAAGAAGCGGATAATCTAGGGGAGCTCCAAGTGTATTTTTTAAAAGCGAGTTATAAGAAAAGAAAGTACAAAATAAGTTCTACACAAGAGGTAACATCAAGATATTTTAGGGACATAAACAAGGGGGGAAGGATGCCTGGCTGTGGGTGGGGAGGATGAGACCTGCGAGTGTCACACACCCAGCAACCGCAGCCCCATGCTGAGCGCAGATGGACCAAGGCATGAGCTAGGAAACTCATTACTTAAGAAGTTGCCCAGCTGAGGGCCACGCTTCAGGGCAGCACGGCATCCAGAAGGTGCTCTGAAAACATTACACAGCAGTGGCTCCCCTCCTCGACGTCATGAATTTTTGAGTGCCTGCTGCTTGTGGGGCACTAGGCTGTGCACGTGGTGGGAAATACAAAGAAATCTAAACAAGGCCTCGAATCTCTAAGTGCTTGGGCTAAAGTCAAACGAGCGCTCTTCAGACCGGGGCTGGCATTACCCAAAGGCCTGCCACTGAGGCAGCAGCCCGGTGAGCTACAGCCATCTGGGGTGGTCCTTAGCCTGGCAGCCATAGACACAGTGGCCGACGGGCCCCTGAGCAAAGAGCAGAATGTCCACGGTGAACTCACACTGACCCACTTCTGGAGAGGCTGCAGTGTGGCCCAGACCAACAAAGTAATTTAGTGTGAGGAAGAATTCTCCTTGGATTGGACGGTCATCCATCCGGGGTGCACCTTTCAAGATGCCTGTGAGAGAGAAGGGGGGTCAGAAGGTTGCTTGGTGATGGCGGGTTTAAAGAAAGGAGAAGCAGATTGTCTTGAGCATATTGCAACCGGTAGAACGGGATGAAACTCTACTGCTGTTGGTCAGAGAGCTTGTGTCCTCCAGAGACTGCATCTCCCTTCCCGGAGAGCTGGGCCACCAGGCCAACTTGACTCTCCATCTCCCTCATTTTCTCCACCCCATTGGCACATCTGATAAGACAGTCTTTCTTTAGATTGTCCCATTTGTTGGTTAGTTAAACTAGAATCCAGTTGCTAGTTACATTGGCCTTGGAGATATTTTTTCCTCCACTTATGTATTGGTATGATTATCTTCAGGTTCTTGGCAAGGCAGGGGGTGGGGGACACTTCACTGATATTCTTGTCATTCATGTACTTTTACCACCTAGTTGAGCAAAAGATGTATATGGAAACATCACTTACACTCTTACTGTCTGTAGAGACTATGTCTCCTGCACATGCATTATCTCATGAATTCTCAAAAACACTTTGTAGACAGTGGAAACTACCACTTGTGTCCAACCTACTACGTGTCACTCTCCAGCTGCTTTGCAATTTTCCTCGGATCCTTGCCCAATTCTGTAATGTCGATATGATTCTGCTCGTTTACTTTTGAGAAAATGGGAGCGCTGGAAATTGCCACA
The DNA here is from genome assembly GCF_011800145.1 of Mirounga leonina. NCBI lineage: Eukaryota > Metazoa > Chordata > Mammalia > Carnivora > Phocidae > Mirounga > Mirounga leonina. The sequence continues at coordinate 1,573,983 of NW_023270422.1, read as the reverse complement.
GCTTAGCTGGTGATAAAAGCCTAAATTAAGTGAGGCAAAACACCCAACACTCCTAACTCCAAGTGCAGGGGTTTCCAGCTACCTTAATGAGAACAGAATGGATCAATCCCGACAACGAGAGCGCCAGCGTCTAACAGCGAGGCAGAGCCGAACCCGGGAAGGCCGGGAGCATGTGCAGGAACGTCAAACTATAAAGCAAAGGTCAGCAGAGAGACTTTGATGAGAAACATTATAAATGTGGCAACCGACAGGTTAATGATTCTATTACATCCCTTTTCCAAATGAGCATCTAGAAGGAGGTGAAATGGAAGTGTTGGTTTTGGATCGTGTACCGAGTGGCCTCTTTGTTGGTTTCCTTTAACCAGGAACATTGTCTTAATTACTCTTTTTTTTCCTCAAACCCAAAACCCATCTTTATTTAAGTTGGGCAAGAATAAAATTTATGTATTTGTTTGTTTGCTTGTTTATTTTATCATTATTATTTTTTAAAGAATAAAACCTATTTAGCATGCATTGGCCCTCCTGTGTTTCTTGGAGCCCAATTTGATTTGTCATTGGCCTGTGGTCCCATGTTTCCAAGGTCAGGGCACAGGCTTTAGTGGCCCGAAGTGGCGCAGAGGAGAGCAGCTGGGTTCCCTGGGGCAGGGCGGCGCCCGGGGCTATCACCCAGCGCACAGGGGCTGCCCACGGGGACCTGCCTCCAATACTGCCACTTGGCAGGTGTTGTCTGATCTGCTGGGAATCTAATGAGAAACGGGGAGACTCTGGGAAGCCTTTCAGCTCTATCCCGGGTTTGCAAGGACTGCTGATAGGAGCCAGGGTGATCCTGTGGACAGTTAAAGAGATGAAAGGAAGCCTTTGGGATTAACTAAGATTTAGGAAATAAAAGGATTAGCAGGACACAAAAGCTAGATTTACGGGTTTATTTAGCCAGGGCAGTGTGGCATGCCAGGATGTGGGACATCCAGAAAGAGATAAAAGGGGCTAACTCAGGAGGTCGCAGGGCAGCAAAGATGAGCAGGGTCCCCCCAAAAGCCTGCTAAATCTTCTGATAATTGAAAATGGGCCAGAAAGGGACAGTGCCCCATTGCTAATCCTGACTCCTTCACCAAGCAGTAAGAAGAGATACAATGACCGGCCATCTCATGGAGGGAGGGTCAGGGCTCAAATGAGCTTAGGATGCAGAAAGTTCATCTTCTGACAAAGTCTTATTCACAGATTGTTTCTATCTTTGGCAACAAAGCAAAGTTTAACATTAGGGGGTGGGAGATTTAATATCATTTGCAGGTAACAAAAATCCCAAAGATGTCCTCTTATGTTGGTAATCTTTGCTCAGTATTTGTCTTCTTCCCAAATTGTCAGAACCAGAGATCCTGAACAATAGAAGGGGTTAAAGTGTGTCTGGTCTAACCAACTTTGTAAGGTGGGGTGTCCACTCCAACACCCCAATGGATGGGTTGGCCCTCTGTCCCAGACAAGGACCATCCTGTTCATGGTGTGCATTAGAAGCAAGCTGCTTCTAGCTTTTAAAGGTTCTTCCTTACACTACACCTAAATCAACTGGTCCTTGTTTTGCAAGATGGAGAAATTTAGAACGAGTCCACCTTCCTGTTTACACAATTGCCATCCAAACATCTGAGAATAGCTAGTACAATGCCCTTAAATATTTCTTTTCCCTGGCTAAACTTCTCACCCCCCTTGGTAATTCTTATATTTGATCTCAAGTTGTTTTGCTGGGACACTGAAAAGAAGGCGGGTGTTCTTCTGAGCTTCCTTCCACACTGCTCTCCAAGCGATCCCTAGAAGCGCTAATGAGGTTTATCTCCCTGATCAAGTGCCTTCTAATTTCTGCCCCACTGTGTTCAATAAACATATTCCATGAAGCTATCCTCATCAAAGTCTTCTCCTCCCAGTATGAGACTACCAAAACAGATACTAGACAGCTACCTTAAGAGCTATAATTAATATATGTTACCGCATCTATTCACTCGGTATTCATCAGACATTTATGGAGCACCTGCTAAATATCTGGTGCCCACTTAGCACTAAGAATAGGTTATTAAGACATGGTCATGGCCCTGGAGGAGCTCACAGTTTAGAAGCAGACATGGACACTTAAGTAATCATACCTAAATATGATATAAGCTACAAAAGAGGTAAGTTCCGGAGATCAGAATATGGGATATCTGAATGCTCCACAGATAAACAAGGAGGAAAGAACATTCTCAGGAGGAGGGAATATGCATATAGGGTTATGAAAGCAGGTAGGAATTTGGCATATTCACAAACAAGTAGCAAAGTTGAAAGGCTTTCAATCCAGAGTGAACTGGTGTGGGGAGAAGGAGAGGTAGAGGAAGGGTAGGGAGAGAGGCAGGAGGAGGGGAGGGAGGGAGGCAGGGGCAGAGGGGGGCAGAGAAAGACAGAGGGGAGGGAAAGAGGGAGAGGAGGAGGGTGAGAAAGGGAGCAAGACGAGGAGGGGGAGAAGTAGGAGGAGGGGAAGGGAGGGAGAGAGGGGGAGGAGGAGTGGAAGGCAGAGGGGAGGGAGAGGGGGAGAGAGAGATAGAAGGAGGGAGAGGGAGTTAGAGAGAGTGAGAGGGAGGGAGAGGAGGAGGGGGAGGGAGGGTAAGAGAGAGGGTGGGAGACAAGGGGAGGGGGAGGGGAAGGCAGAAGGGAGGGAGAGAGGGGGAGTAGAAGGTAGAGAGAGGTGGAGAGGGGGAGAGGAGCAAGAGGAAGGGGAGGGAGGGAGAGAGAAGGAGAGAAATAAAGATGACCTCCAGCTCTGGCTAGGGAGATTTGATGGAGATGACATGTTACCTGAAACTAGAGAATCAGCTCAGGAAGAAGAATGGGGCAGACAAGTCAGGAGGGAAGGGAATATCCATGATGCACCTGTTATTGCTAACACTGGTAAAGGTCACCCTTCCTTTCGCTGCTTCATTACTCCCATTTGTCTGTATCTTAAACTTACTTCCCTCTGATCATATTTTTGAAGTTATAGAAAAGATATATAAGCTTCTAAAATATAAGTGGATTGTGTCAAAATGCATCCAAGCCAAAAAAAGACTTTGACAGTTATTTGGTGAAGTGATTCTCAAAAAATTTTAGCAGAAGCACCTTTCTTTCCAATGTGTAAGTTCAAGGTGTACAGCAGGTGTGGGGAGCAGCTTTGCCTGGGGGCAGGAGGAGGGTCCCAAAGGTCGCTGCCCATCTCCCCTGCCCCCCTCATTCCCTCCAGCCCTGCCCAACCTCAAGAAGGCAGCCCAACACTTTCCTTTCAGGGATAAGGAAACTGAACTCAAAGGCAAAAGCCAAGAGAAAAGCCGGAAAGGCCAACCCATGACAGAGATAGGGCCAGAAACACAGACTCCCCTTTGAAGAGCTATGTTCAGATGTGGGTGGGGTCACCCCTGCCATCTATTCTTTTTTTTTAATTTTTTATTATGTTAATCACCATACATTACATCATTAGCTTTAGATGTAGTGTTCCATGATTCATTGTTTCTGCATAACACCCCATGCTCCATGAAGAACGTGCCCTCTTTAATACCCATCACCAGGCTAACCCATCCTCCCACCCCCCTCCCATCTAGAACCCTCAGTTTGTTTTTCAGAGTCCATCATCTCTCATGGTTCGTCTCCCCCTCCGATTCCCCCCCTTCATTCTTCCCCTCCTGCTATCTTTTTTTTTTCTTAACATATATTGCATTATTTGTTTCAGAGGTACAGATCTGAGATTCAACAGTCTTGCACAATTCACAGCGCTTATCAGAGCACATAACCTCCCCAGTGTCTATCAACCAGTCACCCCATCCCTTGCACCCCACCCCCCACTCCAGCAACCCTCAGTTTGTTTCCTGAGATTAAGAATTCCTCATATCAGTGAGATCATATGATACATGTCTTTCTCTTTTTGACTTATTTCGCTCAGCATAATACCCTCCAGTTCCATCCAGGTCGTTGCAACTGGCAAGATTTCATTCCTTTTGATGGCTGCATAATATTCCATTGTATATATATACCACTTCTTCTTTATCCATTCATCTGTCAATGGACATCTTGGCTCTTTCCACAGTTTGGCTATTGTGGACATTGCTGCTATAAACATCAGGGTGCACGTACCTCTTCGGGTCCCTACATTTGTATCTTTGGGGTAAATACCCAGTAGTGCAATTGCTGGATCATATGGTAGCTCTATTTTCAACTTTTTGAGGAACCTCCATACTGTTTTCCAGAGTGGCTGCACCAGCTTGCATTCCCACCAACAGTGTAGAAGGGTTCCCCTTTCTCCGCATCCCCGCCAACATCTGTCATTTCCTAACTTGTTAATTTTAGCCATTCTGACTGGTGTGAGGTGGTATCTCGTTGAGGTTTTGATTTGGATTTCCCTGATGCCGAGCGATGTTGAGCACTTTGTCATGTGTCTGTTGGCCATTTGGATGTCTTCTTTGGAAAAATGTCTGTTCATGTCTTCTGCCCATTTCTTGATTGGATTCTTTGTTCTTTGGGTGTTGAGTTTGATAAGTTCTTTATAGATTTTGGATACTAGCCCTTTATCTGATATGTCATTTGCAAATATCTTCTCCCATTCTGTCGGTTGTCTTTTGGTTTTGTGGACTGTTTCTTTTGCTGTGCAAAAGCTTTTTATCTTGATGAAGTCCCAATAGTTCATTTTTGCTCTTGCTTCCCTTGCCTTTGGCGATGTATCTAGGAAGAAGTTGCTGCGGCTGAGGTCGAAGAGGTTGCTGCCTGTTTTCTCCTTTAGGATTTTGATGGACTCCTGTCTCACATTGAGGTCTTTCCACCATTTTGAGTCTATTTTTGTGTGTGGTGTAAGGAAATGGTCCAGTTTCATTCTTCTGCATGTGGCTGCCCAATTTTCCCAACACCATTTGTTGAAGAGACTGTCTTTTTTCCATTGGACATTCTTTCTTGCCTTGTCAAAGATTAGTTGACCATAGAGTTGAGGGTCCATTTCTGGGCTCTCTATTCTGTTCCATTGATCGATGTGTCTGTTTTTGTGCCAGTACCATACTGTCTTGATGATGACAGCTTTGTAATAGAGCCGGAGGTCCGGAATTGTGATGCCGCCAGCTTTGCTTTTCTTTTTCAACATTCCTCTGGCTATGCGGGGTCTTTTCTGGTTCCATACAAATTTTAGGATTATTTGTTCCATTTCTTTGAAAAAAGTGGATGGTATTTTGATGGGGATTGCATTGAGTGTGTAGATTGCTCTAGGTAGCATTGACATCTTCACAATATTTGTTCTTCCAATTCATGAGCATGAAACGTTTTTCCATTTCTTTGAGTCTTCCTCAATTTCTTTCATGAGTATTTTATAGTTTTCTGAGTACAGATCCTTTGC